>NC_135235.1:97022708-97322708 GCF_051348905.1 Ranitomeya variabilis | reverse complement strand
TTTCCCGGAGGCCACCGCATCGCAGCAATGGAGCTGCCGGTGCCTCCAGGCTGTGAGGAAATGCCGGCAGAGCCCCGACGCTGCACGAATATACGCCGCCACCTCACAGCACAGAGCACCCACGCGGCACAAAGAGGATCCGCCGCCGCTCACCAGCACAGAAACCCCACGCTGCCACAATGAGGTAATAGGGGGATACTCCACTTACACTTTCCTGTGAGATACCCCCTCTCTTCATCATAGGGACCACTCTCCCCCCACCCACCATATGCACATTGGTCTGCACCCGGTGTATAAGAGGACGCTCGACTTTTAAGAAGATTTTCAGGGGTTAAAAGGTCGTCTTATACGCCAGAAAATACGGTGTATATATATATGTACAGTTAGGTCCATATATATTTGGACAGAGACAACATTTTTCTAATTTTGGTTATAGACATTACCACAATGAATTTTAAACAAAACAATTCAGATGCAGTTGAAGTTCAGACTTTCAGCTTTCATTTGAGGGTATCCACATTAAAATTGGATGAAGGGTTTAGGAGTTTCAGATCCTTAACATGTACTACCCTGTTTTTAAAGGGACCAAAAGTAATTGGACAATTGACTCCAATGCTATTTCATGGACAGGTGTGGGCAATCCCTTTGTTATGTCATTCTCAATTAAGCAGATAAAAGGCCTGGAGTTGATTTGAGGTGTGGTGCTTGCATTTGGAAGGTTTTGCTGTGAAGTAAACATGCGGTCAAAGAAGCTCTCCATGCAGGTGAAACAAGCCATCCTTAAGCTGCGAAAACAGAAAAAACCCATCCGAGAAATTGCTACAATATTAGGAGTGGCAAAATATACAGTTTGGTACATCCTGAGAAGGAAAGAAAGCACTGGTGAACTCATCAATGCAAAAAGACCTGGGCGCCCACGGAAGACAACAGTGGTGGATGATCGCAGAATAATCTCCATGGTGAAGAGAAACCCCTTCACAACAGCCAACCAAGTGAACAACACTCTCCAGGAGGTC
Source organism: Ranitomeya variabilis (assembly GCF_051348905.1). Taxonomy (NCBI): domain Eukaryota; kingdom Metazoa; phylum Chordata; class Amphibia; order Anura; family Dendrobatidae; genus Ranitomeya; species Ranitomeya variabilis. Next base: position 97,321,692 of record NC_135235.1, on the reverse strand, counting down.
GGCGTATCAATATCCAAATCTACCATAAAGAGAAGACTGCATGAAAGTAAATACAGAGGGTTCACTGCACGGTGCAAGCCACTCATAAGCATCAAGAATAAGAAGGCTAGACTGGACTTTGCTAAAAAACATCTAAAAAAGCCAGCACAGTTCTGGAAGAACATTTTTGGACAGATGAAACCAAGATCAACCTCTACCAGAATGATGGAAAGAGAAAAGTATGGCGAAGGCGTGGTACAGCTCATGATCCAAAGCATACCACATCATCTGTAAAACACGGCGGAGGCAGTGTGATGGCTTGGGCATTCATGGCTGCCAGTGGCACTGGGTCATTAGTGTTTATTGATGATGTCACACAGGACAGAAGCAGCCGAATGAATTCTGAAGTATTCAGAGCCATACTGTGTGCTCAGATCCAGCCAAATGCAGCCAAACTGATTGGTCGTCGTTTCATACTACAGATGGACAATGACCCAAAACATAAAGCCAAAGAAACCCAGGAGTTTATTAAAGCAAAGAAGTGGAATATTCCTGAATGGCCAAGTCAGTCACCTGATCTCAACCCAATTGAGCATGCATTTCACTTGTTAAAGACTAAACTTCAGACAGAAAGGCCCACAAACAAACAGCAACTGAAAACCACTGCAGTGAAGGCCTGGCAGAGCATCAAAAAGGAGGAAACACAGCGTCTGGTGATGTCCATGAGTTCAAGACTTCAGGCAGTCATTGCCAACAAAGGGTTTTCAACCAAGTACTAGAAATGAACATTTTATTTAAAATTATTTAATCTGTCCAATTACTTTTGGTCCCTTTAAAAACAGGGTGGCACATGTTAAGGAGCTGAAACTCCTAAACCCTTCATCCAATTTTAATGTGGATACCCTCAAATGAAAGCTAAAAGTCTGAACTTCAACTGCATCTGAATTGTTTTGTTTAAAATTCATTGTGGTAATGTCTATAACCAAAATTAGAAAAATGTTGTCTCTGTCCAAATATATATGGACCTAACTGTATATATATATATATATATATTTATATTTCATACAGAGCTAGATAGCAGAAAAGCCGGTAATTCAATTGCCGGCTTTTGCCATCTCTTTACCAAACCCGACAGGATATGAGACATATGAGACATGGTTTACATACATTAAACCATTTCATATCCGTTATATTTTTACATAGTCCTCACTAATAATGTTAGTAGTGTGTGTGTGCAGAATTTGGGAGCTCCCGTGCAATTTTCTCCGTCAGAGTGGGATAGCCAGTGACTGAGGGCAGATATTAATAGCCTAGAGATGGACCATGGTTATAGGACCCCCCCGGCTAAACACATCTGCCCCCAGCCACCCCAGAAAAGGCACATCTGTGTGCGCCTATTCTGGCACTTAGCCTCTCTCTTCCCACTCTCTTCCTATTGGCTAGCGGCTTTTCACTATTGTTGTGCAGGCCCGCACAGCTATAGAGTTTAACTGAACCTGCATCTCGGTCTCAGGTTCAGTTACTGAACTGGCAGAAGCGCGCCGCTGAGGCCCGATGAACAGAAGAGACGGGACCCATTGTGGGCCCCTTCTGCTCATCGGGCCCCATTCTCCAGTCAAGGCAGTAATGCCCTGATGGTAGCTCTGCCTAAGCCTAATATTTATTGAACATGCCTCTCCTAGGTGACAACACTTCTATTCTTATTGTAAATTACACAATAAAAACTCCCTTGAGCAATCCAACTAGATAATAAGATATCATGACCTCACAAAATACAGTGAAGTAGAAGCAATTACAGGGTTTTTGGTAAACGATGCCATATTGCTAGGACCCAATTCCTGGGACCCGCACCAATCCTTAGAACAAATGGGACACTGGTCCTTCATATCATTTACCTGCATATTATTGCGCCTATCATCTGTGCAGGGAATTACAACACATCTCCATGTGCTTAAATGGTGTCAAAGGGGAGTTACATATAGTAAAATTCACTATAGTGCAATAATACCGTCATGTCCCTTTAAATTATCAGTGACTTCTGTCATCATGGCAATAAACAACCAGTAGGATTGTTAGATTTAAATTTGAAACAGCACAAACGTCAGTTATATTCAGTCTGTTCTATCTCAGCGGAGAGTGAAGACGGACACCTGCAGCCACTGCGACATTTCAGGTATAAACCTGTAATATAATATAAGTGATGGCTGATTTATCTCATCACATATTCATACAGAATAACCCGAGATGTTCTGTTACTAATTGTTCATATTTACCCCAACACTTCACATACAGACATGTACATGATGAGGAGCCAGCGGCTGATACTCCGCTGTCTCCACTTCTCACATCTTATTGGATGGGTCCAATATTTAACATCAGCTCCATCCTCCATAGAGAACGGCACCTGCACAGCGGAGAACGGACCGAAGTCGTTTATTCCGAATATTCCTCCATTAAATAAAGTGCTCCATATACAGCACAGAATAATGGGGATGGGCAGATATTGGATGTATAACAGCCATATCCTGCACATTGCCCAATGTTGCCTTTGCCCCGGCAATGCCTCCTAAACACACAGACGGTGTTTCCCAAAGTTTCCATTAACAGCACACCCTAGTCAATGGCATCTGCCCAAATGGCCAAAACCTATTCTGACTGTTCTGCTATTTTACAGGATTTTGATAGATTTCGACACGAGTGAAGACCACAGTGAGACCATGTGGACCGGACCTTCATCCTGCGCTGGATCAGGTGAGATTCCTCACACTGTTAGGCGAACATTCTCTGTCCTGTGGTCAGACGGCTCCCAACGGCTTCACCTTTCTTTATCTTTGGGAGGTGTCAGGTTTCCAGTAATTTGGGGGGTAACTATAGAACTGCAGATATTTGCTGTAAAAAATACCAGAAAGCTAAACTGATTCCCAACAGAGGTTGACATCGCCGGTCTGAGTAGAACGTGAGCTTCATAGGTAGACAGGGGAATCCTATCACTGGCCATGAAGGCTACAGAATGATTGCATCTTCCATGTACAAAACACATTTTTCTATCTTCTTCTTACTGACAATTCTGTTCCTAGAATTTAGCGGGATGGTTAGCAATATGGCGATCAGTAGTGCCGCTCTGTCACATCCTCTCTGTATGGGTATGGGTGATCCTAATATTTGGTTCTTTTCTCTTCAGTTGATATCACACCGGTGGAGGCATTCAGAAGACTGGCCTTCTGTATGAAGTTTCTGCCGTCACCCCTCTACAAGATGGAGGTTAGTGAGAAGACGACTATACCGCTGTCTTTAATTTTACAAGGGTGTATAGGAATGTCTTATTACTGTACATGAGTAACTTAATCTGCTGTCTTCTTAGCGCCTCATGCCGACCAGTCCAGAAGCCCAGAAGAAATTTACAGCAAAGCATGAATATGAAGAACAGCCTGCACCATCCATGAAGACCCAGATCACAGAACAAGAAGCAAGGGCAATGCGGGCTAAAATACTGTGTATGGACCTGGATGAAGAGCAGAGAACCCCAAAAGAAGAAAGGAAGAAAAAAAAGGTCAAAATCACAATTAAGATCGGCGCCGGAAGAAAGACCACAACAGAGGCAAGAAGAAGCAGCAGGACAGAGGCCAGAAGAAGCAGCAGGACAGAGGCCAGAAGAAGCAGCAGGACAGAGGCCAGAAGAAGCAGCAGGACCACGCAGTGCCACATCCTCCAATATGTTAACCAGTATTTGAGAGGAAAGAAGAACATCATCTGGACAATCCTGCTAGGACCTCTCAGCCGATAACATCATATACGGCAAATACTGGGAGGTAAGTATAAAAAAAGAATAGTAATAAGAGCGGTAAAATATTAGAGCAGCAGTATATTAATAGTAGTAGGCAAAACTTTAATATTAGCTATTCACAGTAGTAACAAAAAGTAGTAAAAATAGTAAAAAATAGTAGGAATAAAAATGTAAAAGTAATAATAGTAGTTATAACAGCAGGTTTGATCTAGCAGTAAGTAACATAGGGACCTTATTATTGGTAGCGGCGTAGCATTCATAATAACTAATAACAATATAAACAATTAGTTACAGTAGTATAAATAAGATATAGAGAAGTAGTTGTCATAACAAGGTAGCCAGCTATACACATTTTAATAGAATTAGGCGGTTTGATCCGGGGTTCTAGGACTGATCGCCTTTTCCCGGGGTCAAGAAGGAATTTTTCCCTTCAGACACAGATTGGCTGAAAGTGTCTAAGGGTTTTTGCCTTCTTCTGGATCAAAAGCATATACATAGTATAGTAGTAATATTTATAGTAGAAAAGGTACAATAGTCTTTTTATAGTTATAACAAAATAATGATTAAAGCTGCAATGGTAGAATATTTATAATAAGGAAGAAAAAGGACAAAAAGCAGTTATTAAATTAGTATTTTAATAATAAGCATATAGTAATGATTTTAGTTTTAATATTAGAATAAACATTACTTAGAATAGAAACAATAATAATAATACATAAATAACAATAGATAATGTGGGAGGATAATAATAACCATAGTATTAGTAGTAGGGTTTGATCCAGGGTTCTAGGACTGATCGCCTTTTCCCGGGGTCAAGAAGGAATTTTTTTCCCTGAGTCACAAATTGGCTGAGTGTGTCCAGGGTTTTTTGCCTTCTTCTGGATCAACAACTTTAGACATAGGAGCTTTATTTATACCGGTTAGTGTAGTGTTAGTGTAGGTCCCATCTGAAGAGGTCGCCTTGTCGTTGGCAGATGGGCTCGCACAATTTGATCAAAATGTGCGCTAAGAACCTCACATTTCCAGGAGCTGTGTAATAAATATGGCCGTTTACATATTTGCGGTGGCAGCATTTTGTTGCCTCTTTTCTTTCTTGCTTTCGCATTGCAACTACAGCAGCTGTTCCTGCACATTTATTTCAGTTTGTTTGTGTTAGTTTACTTTCTTTCTGGAGTAACACCTTTAGACATTATGATCTTACAACTAGTTAGTAATAATTTAAGTACGGATGTAGGGTAAAATTAGTGATAATTTCAGATACTGAGAGAAATTATACTACAATTTGTGTTATTTTTTTTTTTTTTAAGAAAACCACATTCACACGTTTCCTTTATGCTTCCAAGTTTGATATCGAAGGCACCATATAAACATTTATATTCATTTTCAGCTTTTGATTCTTAGCTAGGTCTGCCTGATCCCTACAGACAGGGCTGCCACTAGGAATTTTGGGGCGATGGCAGAAAGAATCACCCCTTCCTTCAGAATACCGACCGGCTCAATGACCCCAGGAGAATCAGGCAAAAAGCTCTTAGAGAGGGCATCAGCCTTAACATTCTTAGAACCCGGATGATACGAGACCACAAAATCAAAACGGGAGAAAAACAGGGACCATCGGGCCTGTCTAGGATTCAGCCGTTTGGCAGACTCGAGATAAATCAGATTCTTATGATCGGTCAAGACCACAATACGGTGCTTGGCCCCCTCAAGCCAATGTCGCCACTCCTCAAATGCCCACTTAGCCAACAACTCACGATTGCCGACATCATAATTGCGTTCCGCAGGTGAAAACTTTCGAGAAAAGAAGGCACACGGTTTCATCAAGGAACCATCAGAATTCCTCTGAGACAAAACGGCCCCTGCCCCAATCTCAGAAGCGTCAACCTCAACCTGAAAAGGAAGAGAAACATCCGGCTGACGCAACACAGGGGTAGAAGTAAATCGGCGTTTAAGCTCCTGAAAGGCAGAAACAGCCGCAGAGGACCAATTCGTAACATCAGCGCCTTTCTTCGTCAAATCGGTCAGGGGTTTAACCACACTGGAGAAGTTGGCAATGAAACGGCGATAAAAATTAGCAAAGCCCAAAAATTTCTGAAGGCTCTTCACGGATGTGGGCTGGATCCAATCATGAATGGCCTGAACCTTAACCGGATCCATTTCTATAGATGAGGGAGAAAAAATGAAGCCCAAAAAAGAAATCTTCTGTACTCCAAAGAGGCACTTAGACCCCTTCACAAACAAGGCATTATCACGAAGGATCTGAAATACCATCCTGACTTGTTTCACATGAGACTCCCAATCATCTGAAAAAATCTAAATATCATCCAAATATACAATCATGAATTTATCAAGATAATTCCGAAATATATAATGCATAAAGGACTGAAACACAGATGGAGCATTAGAGAGTCTGAATGGCATCACAAGGTATTGAAAATGGCCTTCGGGCGTATTAAACCCAGTTTTCCATTCGTCACCCTGCTTAATACGAACCAGATTATATGCCCCTCGAAGGTCAATCTTAGTAAACCAACTAGCCCCCTTAATCCTAGCAAACAGATCAGAAAACAAAGGCAAAGGGTATTGGAATTTGACCGTGATCTTATTCAAGAGGCAATAATCAATGCAGGGTCTCAAGGAGCCATAGTTTTGGCAACAAAAAAAAAACCTGCTCCCAATGGTGAAGAAGATGGTCGAATATGCCCCTTCTCCAAGGACTCCTTAACATAGCTCCGCATGGCGGTATGTTCTGGCACAGACAAGTGGAAAAGTCAGCCCTTAGGGAAATTACAGCCTGGAATCAAGTCGATAGCACAATCACAGTCCCTATGCGGTGGAAGGGAACTGGACTTGGGCTCATTGAATACATCCTGGAAATCTGACAAAAACTCAGGAATTTCGAAAGAGGGGGAGGAGGCAATTGACATCACAGGAACGTCACCATGAACCCCGTGACAACCCCAACTAGTCACAGACATAGATTTCCAATCTAATACCGGATTATGCACCTGTAACCATGGGAAACCCAGCACAATAGCATCATGCACATTATGCAACACCAGAAAACGACAATCTTCCTGATGGGCTGGCGCCATGCACATGGTCAGCTGTGTCCAAAACTGAGGTTTATTTTTAGCCAATGGTGTAGCATCGATGCCCCTCAAAGGAATAGGACTCTGCAAAGGCTGCAAGGGGAAACCACAATGTCTGGCAAATTCTAAGTCCATTAAATTTAGAGCGGCACCTGAATCCACAAATGCCATGACAGAAAATGACGATAATGAGCAGATCAGCGTCACAGATAACAGAAATTTAGGTTGTACATTACTGATGGTAACAGAACTAGCGATTCTCTTGGCACGCTTAGGGCAATCAGAAATAACATGAGCAGAATCGCCGCAGTAAAAACACAACCTATTCTGACGTCTGAATCCTTGTCGTTCAGCTCTAGACACAATCCTATCACACTGCATAGGCTCAGGACTCCGCTCGGAAGACAATGCCATAGTGTGCACAACTCTGCGCTCGCGCAAGCGCCGATCAATCTGAATGGCCAGAGACATAGAATCACTCAGACCAGCAGGCGTGGGGAACCATAACATCTTTAACGGATTCAGAAAGACCCTTTCTGAAGATTGCCGTCAAGGCATCCTCATTCCATTTAGTCAGCACAGACCATTTTCTAAATTTCTGGCAATATGATTCTGCCGCTTCTTGACCCTGACACAGGGCCAACAAGGTCTTCTCAGCATGATCCACTGAATTAGGTTCATCATACAATAACCCAAGCGCCTGGAAAAAGGTGTCTACATTAAGCAAAGCCGGATTCCTAGGTTCCAGGGCAAATGCCCAATCCTGGGGGTCACCACGCAGCAGAGATATAACAATTTTAACCTGCTGGATGGGATCACCAGAGGAACGGGGTTTCAGAGCAAAAAACAGTTTACAGTTATTTTTAAAGCTCAAAAATTTAGACCTGTCCCCAAAAAACAAATCAGGAGTTGGAATTCTAGGCTCTAAAACCGGAGTCTGAACGATATAATCGGAAATACCCTGTACTCTAGCAGCAAGTTGATCCACACGAGAAGCCAATCCCTGAACATCCATGCCAGCGCCAAACTCCTGAGCCACCCAGAGGTAAAGAGGGAAAAAAAAAACACAACAGACTACAGAAAAAAAAAATGGCTCAGCACTTTCCTTCCCTTCTTCTGAGATGCGGTTAACTCATTGTTGGCCAGTTGTACTGTTATGATCTGGTGGCCTAAGAGCAGCATGAGACGTTCTCTGGAGAAGGTGGTACCTGTACTGACCGCAGACCCTGAACTTAACACCGCAACTAGAAGTAGCCGTGGAATGTACCTTTCACTCCCTAGACATCTCGACACAGCCGGAGGACTAATTACCCCTAGAGATAGAAAAGGGAAAACTATCTTGCCTCAGAGAAAATCCCCAAAGGATAGACAGCCCCCCACAAATATTGACTGTGAGAGGAGAGGGAAAAAACATACACAGACTGAAATCAGAATTTAGCAAAGGAGGCAACTTCTAGCTAAATAGAAAGGATAGGACAGAGTACTATGCGGTCAGTATTAAAACACTAGAAAATATCCACCACAGAAAATACAAAATCTCCACACCTAACTAAAGATATGGAGGGTATATCTGCATCTCCAGAGATACCAGCTTGGCTAAACAAATCCTTACAGACCAAGCTGGACAAGACAAAAACATGGAAAAGAACTGAACAATAAGGCCCACAGCTTGTGGACAGCAAAAATAAAGGCCAGAACTTATCTTTGTTGAAATGAACAGCAAAGCAGGAGAGACTAGGCAGGGATGTGAATCCTCCAGGAACAATGGGCAACTGGCACTGACTAAAGGGTAGAGCAAGACTAAATAGCCCAGTCAGAATTGCAAAAAGTGGACACACCTGATAAATGCTGCGATCCAGAGACAGCAGCGCTACCACTTATAACCACCGGAGGGAGCCCAAGAACAGAATTCACAACAGCCTGCTATGTGGGTGTAAGATGCCACATTAATGATGGAAGTCAGATGAGAATGGCTCATGGTGATAAAACCATGTGTTACATCTGTGGAATGCAGAGGAGCATCTCTTAATACACGGCACATCGACCAATGAAGTGAATGGACTACAGCAGCAGAATTCTACACCAGGTCCTCTAAGATATGCGCAGTTACACATTGAAGGACAAAGAAAGACTAACAGTCTGTCAATCTGTATGACTTATTACAGATTCACTGGGCACAGGTCTGTTGATGATTGAATGTTTATGTCAGCACAATCTGTCCGTAGGATCAACCCTCCTAAGCCGTCTATATGAACATGTAGGCCATAGAAAGTTGAATAAAATGATATCTCGATAGCTCGGGACGAGATCTGAATCTGAGCATGTGCCGCCCTCAGCGGCCATTTTCCCGGAGGCCACCGCATCGCAGCAATGGAGCTGCCGGTGCCTCCAGGCTGTGAGGAAATGCCGGCAGAGCCCCGACGCTGCACGAATATACGCCGCCACCTCACAGCACAGAGCACCCACGCAGCACAAAGAGGATCCGCCGCCGCTCACCAGCACAGAAACCCCACGCTGCCACAATGAGGTAATAGGGGGATACTCCACTCACACTTTCCTGTGAGACACCCCCTCTCTTCGTCATAAGGACCACTCTCCCCCCACCCACCATATGCACATTGGTCTGCACCCGGTGTATAAGACGACGCTCGACTTTTAAGAAGATTTTCAGGGGTTAAAAGGTCGTCTTATACGCCAGAAAATACGGTGTATGTATATATATATATATATATATATATATATACATATATATTTATATTTCATACAGAGCTAGATAGCAGAAAAGCCGGTAATTCAATTGCCGGCTTTTGTCATCTCTTTACCAAACCCGACAGGATATGAGACATATGAGACATGGTTTACATACATTAAACCATTTCATATCCATTATATTTTTACATAGGCCTCACTAATAATGTTAGTAGTGTGTGTGTGCAGAATTTGGGAGCTCCCGTGCAATTTTCTCCGTCAGAGTGGAATAGCCAGTGACTGAGGGCAGATATTAATAGCCTAGAGAGGGACCATGGTTATAGGGACCCCCCCCCCCCCGGCTAAACACATCTGCCCCCAGCCACCCCAGAAAAGGCACATCTGTGTGCGCCTATTCTGGCACTTAGCCTCTCTCTTCCCACTCTCTTCCTATTGGCTAGCGACTTTTCACTATTGTTGTGCAGGCCCGCACGGCTATAGAGTTTAACTGAACCTGCATCTCGGTCTCAGGTTCAGTTACTGCACTGGCAGAAGCACGCCGCTGAGGCCCGATGAACAGAAGAGACGGGACCCATTGTGGGCCCCTTCTGCTCATCGGGCCCCATTCTCCAGTCAAGGCAGTAATGCCCTGATGGTAGCTCTGCCTAAGCCTAATATTTATTGAACATGCCTCTCCTAGGTGACAACACTTCTATTCTTATTGTAAATTACACAATAAAAACTCCCTTGAGCAATCCAACTAGATAATAAGATATCATGACCTCACAAAATACAGTGAAGTAGAAGCAATTACAGGGTTTTTGGTAAACGATGACATATTGCTAGGACCCAATTCCTGGGACCCGCACCAATCCTTAGAACAAATGGGACACTGGTCCTTCATATCATTTACCTGCATATTATTGCGCCTATCATCTGTGCAGGGAATTACAACACATCTCCATGTGCTTAAATGGTGTCAAAGGGGAGTTACATATAGTAAAATTCACTATAGTGCAATAATACCGTCAGGGATGGTTAGGTTAATGCATTGAGGCGGTAGGCCAGTCTGAACAAATGAGTTTTTAGGGCACGCTTAAAACTGTGGGGATTGGGGATTAATCGTATTAACCTAGGTAATGCATTCCAAAGAATCGGCGCAGCACGTGTAAAGTCTTGGAGATGGGAGTGGGAGGTTCTGATTATTGAGGATGCTAACCTGAGGTCATTAGCGGAGCGGAGGGCACGGGTAGGGTGCCTACAATGATCTCAGGACAAGTATGGCAGCAATAAAAAGGACTGCTGCACACAAAAGTGTACTGTGGACAAATAAACAAGATAACTGTGCAGAAAGGAGAAACAGGATTTTTGCTTTTAAAAAAGCAGTTGGTTTGCACAGCAGCGTGCAAACAGCAATGCAGCTATCAGGGAGCCTAATAAGCTACAGAGCTGATGCACACAGATATAGCCTCCACTGTCCCTGCAAAGAAAAGGTGGTGTTGGACAGTGGAAATCGCTACAGCACAAGCGGTTTGGGGGTTAATCTTCCCTCCCTAACTATATCCCTTCTTCTGAAGAAGCGGCAGCAACCTCTCCCTATGCTAAGATTGGCAGCAGTAAGATGGCGGTCGGCGTGCACGCCCCTTTATACCCCCTGTGACGCTGTAGAAAGCAAGCCAATCACTGTCATGCCCTTCTTTAAGATGGTGGGGACCGAGACCTATGTCATCACGCTGCCCACACTCTGCGTCCTCCTTAATTGGCTGAAAAATGGCGGTGAAACCATTGATCCAGGGACCTGGAGCAATTTGGCAACGAAGAATGGTCTAAAATTCCAGCAGAGCTTTGTAAGAAACTCATTGATGGTTACCGGAAGCGGTTGGTTTCAGTTATTTTGGCTAAAGGTTGTGCAACCAAGTATTAGGCTGAGGGCACCAATACTTTTGTCTGGCCCATATTTGGAGTTTTGTGTGAAATGATCAATGTTTTGCTTTTTGCTTCATTCTCTTTTGTGTTTTTTCATTTAAAGGGAACCTATCACCCCGTTTTTTTCGGTATGAGATAAAAATACTGTTAAATAGGGCCTGAGCTGTGCATTACAATAGTGTAGTTTGTGGACCCCGATTCCCCACCTATGCTGCCGAAATACGTTACCAAAGTAGTCATTTTCGCCTGTCAATCAGGCTGGTCAGGTCGGATGGGCGTGGCTTCTTCCCCCAGATATTGCGTAGTTTTCCGTTGGTGGCGTAGTGGTGTGCGCATGTCCAACGTCCCCAATCCTGCACGGGGGGGGTGAAAATAGCAGCGATGTCCGTTATTCCATTGGTGGTCGGTGGGCGCGGCCATCTTCCTTTGGCCGCGCGTGCGCAGAAGCGGCGCTCTGCTGGCCGCGGCTTCAGGAAAATGGCCGCCGCGATCTCCATCTGCGCACGCGCGGCATCCCGCGGCCATTTTCCTGAAGCCGCGGCCAGCAGAGCGCCGCTTCTGCGCACGCGCGGCCAAAGGAAGATGGCCGCGCCCACCGACCACCAATGGAATAACGGACATCGCTGCTATTTTCACCCCCCCGTGCAGGATTGGGGACCTTGGACATGCGCACACCACTACGCCACCAACGGAAAACTACGCAATATCTGGGGGAAGAAGCCACGCCCATCCGACCTGACCAGCCTGATTGACAGGCGAAAATGACTACTTTGGTAACGTATTTCGGCAGCATAGGTGGGGAATCGGGGTCCACAAACTACACTATTGTAATGCACAGCTCAGGCCATATTTAACAGTATTTTTATCTCATACCGAAAAAAACGGGGTGATAGGTTCCCTTTAAGACAAATTAAATGAAGATAATAATACCGAATAATTTGTGTTTGCAATCATTTTCAGGAAGAAACTGAGTATTATCTGACAGAATTGCTGGGGTGTGAATACTTTTGGCCATGACTGTAGTTAGCTAGTTGATAATGGTCATAACCATGGATACTTAAGTTCCTGCAATACCTGAACATGAGGAAAGAGACACAGCGAATCAGAAAAGCGATACTACATTTCTAATTGGAGCTATTCGCTAATATTATTATTATTACACCTACTACATATTAGGATAAGATCTTGGAGTAGGGAATACCTCTTTAAACTCTGTGGTTGAGCAGGAATTCAGACTCTCCTTCCCTAGTGCTCTTCGTTTTGTAGTCCGCAGATCACTTTAGACCTAACAAGAGCTTGCACAGGACATCAGAGTCCTGGCGGAGGTGGCCTGATGATGTCATCAAGTTGCTCTACCTGTGCTGGGACGCTGGTTGTGCCTTATGATCGGGGTACAGTACAGCTGGCCAACAAAGTGTTAATGCATCTCAAAAGAGGGATAAGAGAAGTTCTGAACCCATTTTTTTTTCTTTGCAGTGTGTTTTGTCTCTCTTTTCCCCTTAATCTCTGGGTGGTTCAGGACTCAGGTGTAGATATGGATATTCAAGGTCTGTCCTCTTGTGTGGATCATCTCACTGCAAGAGTATTCAAGATTACTGTATGTAGTTCAGAATCCGATGTTAGAGCCTAGAATTCCAATTCCTGATTTGTTTTCTGGGGATAGATCTAAGTTTCTGAATTTCAAAAATAATTGTAAACTGTTTCTTGCTTTGAGACCCCGCTCCTCTGGTGACCCCATTCAGCAAGTAAAAATTATTATTTCTTTGTTGCGTGGCGACCCTCAAGACTTGGCATTCTCCCTTGCGCCAGGAGATCCTGCATTGCTTAATGTAGATGTGTTTTTTCTGGCGCTTGGATTGCTTTATGACGAACCGAATTCAGTGGATCAGGCAGAGAAAATCTTGCTAGCTTTGGGTCAGGGTCAGGATGAAGCGGAGATATATTGTCAGAAGTTTAGAAAATGGTCTGTGCTTACTCAATGGAATGAGTGTGCCCTGGCAGCAATTTTTAGAAAGGGTCTTTCTGAAGCCCTTAAGGATGTTATGGTGGGACTTCCCACGCCTGCTGGTCTGAATGAATCAATGTCCTTGGCCATCCAAATTGATCGGCGTTTGCGTGAGCGCAAAATTGTGCACCATTTGGCGGTGTCCTCTGAGCAGAGGCCTGAGCTTATGCAATGTGATAGAACTTTGACCAGAACTGAACGGCAAGAACACAGACGTCAGAATAGGCTGTGTTTTTACTGTGGTGACCCCACTCATGCTATCTCTGATTGTCCTAAGCGCACTAAGCGGTTCGCTAGGTCTGTCACCATTGGTACTGTACAGCCTAAATTTCTTTTGTCTGTTACTCTGATTTGCTCTTTGTCATCCTACTCGGTTATGGCATTTGTGGATTCAGGCGCTGCCCTGAATTTGATGGACTTGGAGTTTGCCAGGCGCTGTGGTTTTTTCTTGGAGCCTTTGCAGTATCCTATTCCATTAAGGGGAATTGATGCCATGCCGTTGGTCAAGAATAAACCTCAGTACTGGACTCAGTTGACCATGTGCATGGCTCCTGCACATCAGGAAGATATTCGCTTTTTGGTGTTGCATAATTTGCATGATGTGGTCGTGTTGGGTTTGCCTTGGCTACAGGTTCATAATCCAGTATTGGATTGGAAATCAATGTTTGTGTCTAGTTGGGGTTGTCAAGGGGTACATGGCGATGTTCCGTTGGTGTCAATTTCTGCTTCCACTCCTTCTGAAGTCCCTGAGTTTCTGTCGGATTACCAGGATGTATTTGATGAGCCCAAATCCAGTGTCCTACCCCCTCATAGGGATTGTGATTGTGCTATAAATTTGATTCCTGGTAGTAAGTTTCCTAAGGGCCGACTTTTCAATTTATCTGTGCCAGAGCACGCCGCTATGCGGAGTTATATAAAGGAGTCCTTGGAGAAAGGACATATTCGCCCTTCTTCATCACCGTTGGGAGCAGGGTTCTTTTTTGTGGCCAAGAAGGATGGTTCTCTGAGACCCTGTATAGATTACCGCCTTCTCAATAAGATCACGGTCAAATTTCAGTACCCTTTGCCTCTGCTGTCTGATTTGTTTGCTCGGATTAAGGGGGCTAGTTGGTTCACCAAGATAGATCTTCGAGGGGCGTATAACCTTGTGCGTATTAAACAGGGCGATGAATGGAAAACAGCATTTAATAAGCCCGAGGGCCATTTTGAGTACCTGGTAATGCCATTCGGGCTTTCAAATGCTCCATCTGTGTTTCAGTCCTTTATGCATGACATCTTCCGAAAGTATCTGGATAGATTCATGATTGCATATTTGGATGATATTTTGGTCTTTTCGGATGATTGGGAGTCTCATGTGAGGCAGGTCAGGATGGTGTTCCAGGTCCTTCATGCTAATGCGTTGTTTGTGAAGGGGTCTAAATGTCTCTTCGGAGTTCAGAGGGTTTCCTTTTTGGGCTTCATTTTTTCCCCTTCTACTATCGAGATGGACCCTGTTAAAGTTCAGGCCATTTATGATTGGACTCAACCTACATCTGTGAAGAGCCTCCAGAAATTCCTGGGCTTTGCTAATTTTTACCGTCGCTTCATCGCTAATTTTTCTAGTGTGGTTAAACCTTTGACTGATTTGACAAAGAAAGGTGCTGATGTGGTGAATTGGTCCTCTGCGGCCGTTGAGGCTTTTCAGGAGCTGAAACGTCGTTTTTCTTCGGCCCCTGTGTTGCGTCAGCCAGATGTTTCGCTCCCTTTTCAGGTCGAGGTTGATGCTTCTGAGATTGGAGCAGGGGCTGTTTTGTCTCAAAGAAGTTCTGATGGCTCTGTGATGAAGCCATGTGCCTTCTTTTCTAGAAAGTTTTCGCCTGCTGAGCGTAATTATGATGTTGGCAATCGGGAGCTGCTAGCTATGAAGTGGGCTTTCGAAGAGTGGCGACATTGGCTTGAAGGAGCCAAGCACCGCGTGGTGGTCTTGACGGATCACAAAAATCTGACTTATCTCGAGTCTGCCAAGCGGTTGAATCCTAGACAGGCTCGATGGTCGCTGTTTTTCTCCCGTTTCGATTTTGTGGTCTCATACCTTCCAGGTTCTAAGAATGTGAAGGCGGATGCCCTTTCTAGGAGTTTTGTGCCTGATTCTCCGGGAGTCCCTGAGCCGGCTGGTATTCTGTCTGCCATCTCCCCTGATTTGCGGCGGGTGCTGCAGGAGTTTCAGGCTGATAGACCTGACCGTTGTCCAGCGGAGAAACTATTTGTCCCTGATAGATGGACTAGCAGAGTTATTTCTGAGGTTCATTGCTCAGTGTTGGCTGGTCATCCTGGGATTTTTGGGACCAGAGATTTGGTGGCTAGGTCCTTTTGGTGGCCTTCCTTGTCACGGGATGTGCGTTCTTTTGTGCAGTCCTGTGGGACTTGTGCTCGGGCTAAGCCCTGCTGTTCTCGTGCCAGTGGGTTGCTTTTGCCCTTGCCAGTCCCGAAAAGGCCTTGGACGCATGTTTCCATGGATTTTATTTCAGATCTTCCTGTCTCTCAAAGGATGTCTGTCATCTGGGTGGTTTGTGATCGCTTTTCTAAGATGGTCCATTTGGTACCCTTGCCTAAATTACCTTCCTCCTCTGATTTGGTGCCATTATTTTTTCAACATGTGGTTCGTTTGCATGGCATTCCGGAGAACATTGTGTCGGACAGAGGTTCCCAGTTTGTCTCTAGGTTTTGGCGGTCCTTTTGTGCTAAGATGGGCATTGATTTGTCTTTTTCTTCGGCTTTCCATCCTCAAACAAATGGCCAAACCGAACGAACCAACCAGACTTTGGAAACCTATCTGGGATGCTTTGTTTCTGCTGATCAGGATGATTGGGTGACCTTCTTGCCATTGGCTGAGTTCGCCCTTAATAATCGGGCTAGTTCGGCTACTTTGCTTTTGCCTTTTTTTTGCAATTCTGGTTTTCATCCTCGTTTTTCTTTGGGGCAGGTTGAGCCTTCTGACTGTCCTGGTGTGGATTCTGTGGTGGACAGGTTGCAGCAAATTTGGACTCACGTAGTGGACAATCTGACGTTGTCCCAGGAGAAGGCTCAACGTTTCGCTAACCACCGTCGTTGTATTGGTCCCCGACTTCGTGTTGGGGATTTGGTTTGGTTGTCTTCTCGTTTTGTTCCTATGAAGGTTTCTTCTCCTAAGTTTAAGCCTCGTTTCATTGGTCCTTATAAGATTTCTGAAATTCTCTACCCTGTGTCATTTCGTTTGGTCCTTCCAGCTTCTTTTTCCATCCATAATGTGTTCCATAGGTCGTTGTTGCGGAGGTACGTGGCGCCTATGGTTCCCTCCGTTGATCCTCCTGCTCCGGTGTTGGTTGAGGGGGAGTTGGAGTATGTGGTGGAAAAAATTTTGGATTCTCGTATTTCGAGACGGAAGCTTCAGTACCTGGTTAAGTGGAAGGGCTATGGTCAGGAGGATAATTCCTGGGTTGTTGCCTCCGATGTCCACGCTGCCGATTTAGTTCGTGCCTTTCATTTGGCTCGTCCTGATCGGCCTGGGGGCCCTGGTGAGGGTTCGGTGACCCCTCCTCAGGGGGGGTACTGTTGTGAATTCCGTTCTCAGACTCCCTCCTGTGGTCATGAATGGTACTTTGGTTAGTTCTGCTCTTGGACTCCCTCTGGTGGCTTTGAGCGGAACTGCTGGTCACTGAGGTTGGCTTTGTCAGCTGCTCTCGTTTATTGCTGCTGGCTTCCCTATTTAACTCCACTCAGATCGTTACTTGATGCCAGCTGTCAATGTTTCAGTATTGGTTCAGATCTCTCTTGGACTTCTCTGAGGACCTGTCTACTCCAGCAGAAGCTAAGTCTTTGCTAGTTCATTTGTTGTTACTGCTTCCTGAATATATTTCTTAGTACTGCTAATTTCTTGTCCAGCTTGCTTTCATGATATTTCCTTGCTAGCTGGAAGCTCTGGGGTGCAGAGTGGCACCTCCACACCGTGAGTCGGTGTGGGGAGTCTTTTTGCTTACTCTGCGTGTTTTTTTGTAGTCTTTTTGTGCTGACCGCATAGTTCCCTTTGCTATCCTCTGACTATTTAGTGAAGTCTGGCCTCCTATGCTAAAACCTGTTTCATTCCTGTGTTTGTGACTTTCCTCTTAACTCACAGTCAATATATGTGGGGGCTGACTTTACCTTTGGGGAATTTCTCTGAGGCAAGGTTAGGCTTCTTTTCTATCTTTAGGGGTAGTTAGCTCTTAGGCTGTGAAGAGGCGTCTAGGGAGAGTTAGGTACGCTCCACAGCTATTTCTAGTGTGTGTGATAGGAGTAGGATTTGCGGTCAGCAGAGTTCCCACTTTCCCAGAGCTTGTTCTGATTACTAGTTTACTCATCAGGTCATTCTGGGTGCTCCTAACCACCAGGTCCATAACAGGTTACGTTATTTAATGCCCAGTTTATTAAGGTGTTTACACCAGAAAACTCAGGAGTTGCGCAAAACTTTTGGAACTTTTGACATTTTCACACCATTCTTGCCAAGCTTTGCCAAAATGAAAAGAGCATGGGAGGGACAGGACATGTTTATGGCTGCCTGTTCACTTCATGAAAAGTTATGTCACTTTAGAGGCATTACTTATGCAAGAAATGTACTTCAGTCACATCTCTGTTGGAAGCGCACAACAATTGTAAGATGCGCCTAATTCAGTAAGATGTGAGATGCACCTAATTCCTTCATTAATTCTTAATAAATTAAGCACATATTACATTTACCTCTTCATTAAGACTGACCTGTTTAATGCCAGTCTAAATAAATCGGACCCATAGTGTTATTTTCCAACTATTTTTTTTTTTATAGTGTCAATACTTGTAAGGGAATGTGAGAGTATTATACTATGTGTGTGGACTACAGAGGGGCCATCATATTTTGTGTGGATGGGCTGTATTGGCATTACATTGTGAGTGGGGCTGTGCAGGCCATCATAATGTGTGTGGGATGTGTGGGTATTCTACTTTGTGTTGGAGGCTGTGTGTCCATCATACTGTGTGGGGTGACTTCTGTACTGTGTGTTTTCGGAGCTGTGGGGGCATTATACTCTATGAAGGGCTGTGGTGGTCATCATACTGTATGGGAGCCCATTGAGATGTGTTTTGCCCCCTTGAAACCATAGTTAAGGCTCTGAGCTCATGGTAATGGTAAATGTTAGTGGTGTAGATATAAACAGCTAGTGTTACACCAAGGAAAATATAATAACTACTACAACTAATGTGAAAAGGTACAATTATAGGACTAAAAGGTTTGCAGTAGCCCCTGGGTACTACTATGCAGCCAACAAAACTAGAAATGGCAGCTACTGTTGAAGGGGGAAATTGGTAAAAATTTTGCATTTGGGACCAGTAACTTCCAAATTACTACTCACTACTACACTATGTCATGAACATTGAAATAAACAACCTAGATGTATGCATCCAGATGGACGGAAGCTGTTATATAGCTAATGGCATTTAAAAGGGATAATGGTATAATTCTTGGTTTGATTGTGCTTTTCATGCAGTCTCCAGGGATATAGGAAGTGGTAAATGTGAACTTCTGCCAGCTTCTTCTTGTTAAAATGGTTGTCCAGGACCAGAGCAAGGGGCGCCTTTTTCTATAGAAAATACCATTCTTATCCACAGTTTGTGTCTGGTAGTGCAGCTCATCTCAATACTAAGCACAATCAGAAGTGGCACAATTTCTAGGAAATACAGACCTACTGTGTCTATCCCTTTATATTATTTCCAGAAATTACTGCCTTCTTTCCAGGATCAGTACATAAGTACTTTTTGCATACGATAAGCTAATGAAAACGCAGTTGTGATCCTGAAACTTTAGAACGTAAATTTAAATTGGTCATAAAAGTGTTTTTAAGGGTTGAGAAAGCAGGGAAAAGATTTTCATAACTGACTGTAATACTTGGTTCTAGATTTGTTCATTAAAATGAGTGTTTTTTTACCTGCACAGTAACCAAAAAATAATATCTTGTAGTAACATGCATGCAATATTATATTACTAAAGATAAAAACAAATGATAAAATATTACTCAAGTATTACAAATAATAATAGAATCCAGTAAACAAATGCTTTCTAGTTATGATGATAGCTGCAGAATGCAGATGAAGGAGAAATGTAGAACATACAGGATTAAGTCAATTTGTAGCAACTGCTGAGCTCAACACATGGAGATCAAAGTATTTAAAATTCCCCATTCAGAAGACATTAACAGCTGGCTGAGTGCACAACCGTCTCCTAGCACTACTTCTTCCACTATTTTTTACAGATAATTTTAATGATGTCAATATTTTTAGGATAGACTGTAAGTAGAGTTGTACAAATGTAGAATTTAAAGAGAAAAGTTGCCATTTTTTAACAAAAAATATAAAATGTATTTCTATTTGTTTTAATATTTTTCCCACATTCAAAATCCATTCAGTAAGAGTAGGTTACATTGCAACTTTGGCCATACAATATTAGGATTGCAATATCACACTGCTAAAGATAGCAACTAATAATTCATAATGTGGTTAGACTAAACCTAACAGATGTGTATATCTTCTGACTGCTGTAGCTGCGTTAACTACAAAGTGACTGCATTCCGTATCATTGATTACCATTTAATAGCATAACATTATGATCGCATTGTTGATGACCAAACTTGCGGGCAACAATAGCCTAAAACTTCTCCAAAGCACCACTCTTTAACCCCATTCACGGGGGTACATTTTCCGTTTTTTTCATTTTCACTTTTTCCTCCCCTTCTTCCAAGAGCCATAACCATATTACGTCCAATATAGCAGTATGAAGGCCTGTTTTTTGCTGACCAAATGGTATTTTTGAATGACACCATTCATTTTATCGTGTGATGTACTGAAAAGCGGGTACAAATTCCAAGTGCTTTGAAATTGCAAAAAAAATGCAATTTCACAATTGCTTTTTTTTTTTTTTTTTTTTTTTAAATTTGCCATATTCACTGTACTTTAAAACTAACCCGGCAATATGATTCTCCAGGTCAGTACAAGTATGCAGAGACCTGTAACGTTTTCACTTTTCAGTATCTGGGGTTGGGTGAGGGCTTATTTTTTGTGCCCTAAGCTGACATTTTTGCTGATATTTTGGGGTAGATACGATGTTTTGATTGCCTCTTATTGCATTTTAATGGGGCAAAAGGAGGGTGATTTGAAGTTTTGTGTTTTTTTTCATATTTTTAAAAACTTTTTTTACTTTTTACTGTATTTAATAGTCCTCTTAGGGGACTTGAGACTGCGATCGTCTGTCTTGGCTTGTGCTATGCATATCAGTCATAAGCAGATTATAATGAGAACAATCTAGGCTACTGGCCCGAGGTTCTGGGGGCCCACTGCCAGATTGCCCTCCGCAGCTGGCGATACAGAATGGCAGCGCAGTTCCAGGAGAGCTCCGGTTGCCCCTGCTGTGAAGTGCCAGGGCGATGACGTAAGTAGAGCCTCGGGGACTCGAACAGAGCACCATGGGAATGGCAGCGAGGTGAGTATGTGTTGTTTTGTTTAAATATGTCATGGGATGTGTGCCTATACAGTGGGGCAAAAAAGTATTTAGTCAGTCAGCAATAGTGCAAGTTCCACCACTTAAAAAGATGAGAGGCGTCTGTAATTTACATCATAGGTAGACCTCAACTATGGGAGACAAACTGAGAAAAAAAAATCCAGAAAATCACATTGTCTGTTTTTTTTATCATTTTATTTGCATTTTATGGTGGAAAATAAGTATTTGGTCAGAAACAAAATTTCATCTCAATACTTTGTAATCTATCCTTTGTTGGCAATGACAGAGGTCAAACGTTTTCTGTAAGTCTTCACAAGGTTGCCACACACTGTTGTTGGTATGTTGGCCCATTCCTCCATGCAGATCTCCTCTAGAGCAGTGATGTTTTTGGCTTTTCGCTTGGCAACACGGACTTTCAACTCCCTCCAAAGGTTTTCTATAGGGTTGAGATCTGGAGACTGGCTAGGCCACTCCAGGACCTTGAAATGCTTCTTACGAAGCCACTCCTTCGTTGCCCTGGCGGTGTGCTTTGGATCATTGTCATGTTGAAAGACCCAGCCACGTTTCATCTTCAATGCCCTTGCTGATGGAAGGAGGTTTGCACTCAAAATCTCACGAAACATGGCCCCATTCATTCTTTCATGTACCCGGATCAGTCGTCCTGGCCCCTTTGCAGAGAAACAGCCCCAAAGCATGATGTTTCCACCACCATGCTTTACAGTAGGTATGGTGTTTGATGGATGCAACTCAGTATTCTTTTACCTCCAAACACGACAAGTTGTGTTTCTACCAAACAGTTCCAGTTTGGTTTCATCAGACCATAGGACATTCTCCCAAAACTCCTCTGGATCATCCAAATGCTCTCTAGCAAACTTCAGACGGGCCCGGACATGTACTGGCTTAAACAGTGGGACACGTCTGGCACTGCAGGATCTGAGTCCATGGTGGCGTAGTGTGTTACTTATGGTAAACCTTGTTACATTGGTCCCAGCTCTCTGCAGTTCATTCACTAGGTCCCCCCGCGTGGTTCTGGGATTTTTGCTCACCGTTCTTGTGATCATTCTGACCCCACGGGGTGGGATTTTGCGTGGAGCCCCAGATCGAGGGAGATTATCAGTGGTCTTGTATGTCTTCCATTTTCTAATTATTGCTCCCACTGTTGATTTCTTCACTCCAAGCTGGTTGGCTATTGCAGATTCAGTTTTCCCAGCCTGGTGCAGGGCTACAATTTTGTTTCTGGTGTCCTTTGACAGCTCTTTGGTCTTCACCATAGTGGAGTTTGGAGTCAGACTGTTTGAGGGTGTGCACAGGTGTCTTTTTATACTTTTAACAAGTTTAAACAGGTGCCATTACTACAGGTAATGAGTGGAGGAAAGAGGAGACTCTTAAAGAAGAAGTTACAGGTCTGTGAGAGCCAGAAATCTTGATTGTTTGTTTCTGACCAAATACTTATTTTCCACCATAAAATGCAAATAAAATGATAAAAAAACAGACAATGTGATTTTCTGGATTTTTTTTTCTCAGTTTGTCTCCCATAGTTGAGGTCTACCTATGATGTAAATTACAGACGCCTCTCATCTTTTTAAGTGGTGGAACTTGCACTATTGCTGACTGACTAAATACTTTTTTGCCCCACTGTATATATGAGCTATGTGAGGGCTCGTGCTCTGTATAAGTTTCTATGTGGGAGCTCATCTTGCAAATAGGGTATTATGTGGGGTTCATACTGTATAAATGAGTCTATATGAGTCTCATACTGTATATAGGAGGCTATATGGGGGCTCAAACTGTATATAGGGGACTATGTGAGGGCTCGTACTGTATATAGGACCATATATGAGGGCTCATACTGTATTTATGTGGCTCATACTGTATATAGGAGGCTATATGGGGCTCATACTGTAGATGGGGGATATGTGAAGACTCATACTGTATATAGGAAGCTATGTGTTTTCTCATACTGTATCTAGTGGGCTATGTGCGGGCTCATACTGTATATAGACTATATGGGGCTCATACTATATATATATAGGGAGCTATGTGCTGGCTCATACTGTATATAGGAAGCTATGTGTTTTCTCATACTGTATCTAGTGGGCTACGTGCGGGCTCATACTGTATATAGGAGACTATATGGGGCTCATACTATATATATATATAGGGAGCTATGTGCCGGCTCATACTGTATATAGGAGGTTATATGGGGCTCATACTGTATCTAGGGGCTATGTATGTGCTTATACAGTATATTGGGAGCTACTGTATGTGCGGCTCATACTGTATATAGGGAGCCACTATATTTCCTGAAGCATACTGGCTTTTCACCTATTTTGTTACACTAGTCTAAGTTGGTGACGTGAAGTGAGAAATATATAGGAATAAATTAAATACATGGGCTCATATATCCAAAAATTGGCATATGCATATGTATTCACCCTTTTGCTATAAAGCCCCTAAAATTTCTGGTGTAAGCAATTACCTTCATAAAGCTGGCATCACACTACCATAGAATACGGGCGAGTGCTATGCAAGAAAACATCACATAGCACTCGGACCAGTGTTGATCTATGGGGCAGCTGACATCACTGTACAGTATTTTTTCTGAGGTGTATTTGACGTGTGTGTAAAATCACAACATGCTGCGCTTGTATTTGTATATCAATAATTGAAGAAACTTGGCACTCAAAGAATAAGAAAAAAAGGTTCCATTTATTGTGCATCCAGAATAATACGTTGTTAAATGTTTTCGGTCCACTGGAGGACCTTCATCAGAACTAAGGCTGCTTTCACACTAGCGGGGACGGGCCGACGCATACTGTGAAAAAAATGCCCGACGTGGGCAGCGGAAGCAGTCTTACGACGCTTCCGCTGCCCCATTGCAAGGTCCGGGGAGGAGGAGGCGGAGTTTCAGCAGCGCATGCGTGGTCAAAAATGGCGGTCTCGACGCACAAAAAAAGTTACATGTAACGTTTTTTTGTGGCGGCGATGCGCCAAAACACGACGCAACCGTCGCACGACAGTTGCGATGTGTGGCAATACGTCGCAATGCGTCGGTAATGTTAGTCTATGGGGAAAAAAACGCATCCTGCAGACAGCTTTGCAGGATGCGTTTTTTCTCCTGAACGACGCATTGCAACGTATTGCAAACGACGCTAGTGTGAAAGTAGCCTAACTGGTTCAGAAGAGCAGATACGAAGATCACATATTCCGCTTTGTATAGTGACACTTCAAAGGGGATTGGGTGCCTGGATGCCGGTAGGAGATCCGTGATAAACAGCGCGTCTGTAGCGTGCGACCGCCGTTGCTGTGGGTATGCACTCATACTGTATTACTGCATACTGCATACCCACTCATTCTATTGTATTTCTTTTTCTGAAAAGGAGAAATGGTCAAAATTAAAAAAAACAAAAAACAGTGCTTTCAGACCTCAAATAATGCAAAGAAAACAAGCTCCTAATCATTTAGAAACAACAATACTAATGTATTAACTCAGGAAGAGTTCAGAAATCAATATTTAGTGGAATAACCATGATTTTTATTCACAGCTTTCATGCGTCTTGGCATGCTTTCCACCAGTCTTTCACACTGCTTCTGGCGCAAAAATGTAAGCAGTTTTTCTTACGTTTCTTGGCTTGTGACTATCCATCATCCTCTTGATTAGATTCCAGAGGTTTTCAATGGGGTTCAGGTCTGGAGATTGGGCTGCCCATGACAGGCATTGGATGTGGTGGTCTATTAATTTTTGCCAGAGCCGTATATTTACTGATGGAAAAATAATTTGTACATTAAGTAAGGTAATTTTTTTTTAAGTGTCTTGCAAAGATCTTTAAATAAATCAGGATTTAATAGATGCAAGCAAAATGAAATAAACTTTTGTCTGGGTAATTGAACTTCTTTAACCCCTTCCCGACATGCGCCGTACTAGTACTGCGCTGCCGGCACTGCATTACTGACAGCCGCAGTACTAGTACGGCGCCCCGATCACCGCGGTCTCGCGCTGAGCGCCGCGGTGATCGGGTGCGGGTGTCAGCTGTATATGACAGCTGACACCCCGCAGCAATGCCCACGATCGGCGCTGTCGCCGATCGCGGGCATTTAACCCCTCTGATGCCGCTGTCAATAGTGACAGCGGCATAGAGGGGGATCGCGCAGGGACGGGGGCTCCCTGCGCTCTCCCACCGGAGCAGCGCGATGAGATCGCGCTGCTCCGGTGACCTGGAAGGAGTCCCCGGATCCAAGATGGCCGCGGGACTCCTTCCGGGTCATAAGATGACCCTGCTTGCCGGCGTCTGCTGAGAATCCTCATAGCAGGCGCCGGCAAGCCTGTGGAACGTGCCTGTCACATCGGTGATCAGACCGAGTGCTATGCACACGGTCTGATCACCGATCTGTGATGTCCCCTCCTGGGACAAAGTAAAAAAGTAAAAAAAAAAATTTTCCACATGTGTAAAAAAAAATAAAAAAAAATTCCTAAATAAAGAAAAAATAAATAAATATATTCCCATAAATACATTTCTTTATCTAAATAAAAAAAACACCACACAATAAAAGTACACATATTTAGTATCGCCGCGTCCATAACAACCCCACCTATAAAACTATATCACTAGCTAACCCCTTCAGTGAACACCGTAAAATAAAAAAAAAAAAAACGAGGCAAAAAACAACGCTTTATTCTCATACCGCCAAACAAAAAGTGGAATAACACGCGATCAAAAAGACGGATATAAATAACCATGGTACCGCTGAAAACGTCATCTTGTCCCGCAAAAAAAAAGCCGCCATACAGCATCATCAGCAGAAAAATAAAAAAGTTATAGCTCTCAGAATAAAGCGATGCAAAAACAATAATTTTTTATATAAAATAGTTTTTATTGTGTAAAAGCGCCAAAACATAAAAAAATTATATAAATGAGGTATCGCTGTAATCGTACTGACCCGATGAATAAAACTGCTTTATCCTTTTTACCAAACGCGGAACGGTATAAACGCACCCCCTAAAAGAATTTCAGGAATTGCTGGTTTTTGTTCATTCCGCCTCCCAAAAATCGGAATAAAAAGCGATCAAAAAATGTCATGTACCCAAAAATGGTACCAGCAAAAACGTCAACTCGTCCCGCAAAAAACAAGATCTCACATGACTCTGTGGACCAAAATATGGAAAAATTATAGCTCTCAAAATGTGGTGATGCAAAAACTATTGTTTGCAATAAAAAGCGTCTTTTAGTGTGTGACGGCTGCCAACCATAAAAATCCGCCCAAAAAACGCTATAAAAGTAAATCAAATCCCCCTTCATCACCCCCTTAGTTAGGAAAAATAATTAAATTTTAAAAAATATATTTATTTCCATTTTCCCGTTAGGCTACTTTCACACTAGCGTCGGTACGGGGCCGTCGCGCTGCGTCGGCCCGACATACCGACGCATACTGTGCAAGCGCCGCACAACGGGGGCAGCGGATGCTGTTTTTCCACGCATCCGCTGCCCCATTGTGAGGTGCGGGGAGGTGGGGGCGGAGTTCCAGCCGCGCATGCGCGGTCGGAAATGGTGGACCGTCAGCACAAAAAAAGTTACATGTAACGTTTTTTGCTGCCGGCGGTCCGCCACAACACGACGCAACCGTCGCACGACGCTTGCGACGTGTGTCAATACGTCGCTAATGTTAGTCTATGGGGAAAAAACGCATCCTGCAGATGACTTTGCAGGATGCGTTTTTTCGCCAAAACGACGCATTGCGACGTATGCAAAAAAAACGCTAGTGTGAAAGTAGCGCTAGGGTTAGGACTAGGGTTAGGGTTGGGGTTAGGGTTTCAGTTAGAATTGGGGAGTTTTCACTGTTTAGGCACATCAGGGGCTCTCCAAACGCGACATGGCGTCCGATCTCAACGCGTTTGTTTGCGTTAAAAACGCATGCGTTTTTATAGAAAAAAAACAGAACACACACTGAAAAGTCACCCACCACCATCAAGGTGATAAAGGGATCCAAACCCTAACCCTAACCCTACCCCTAAACTCATCCCTAACCATTTAATGAACATTTTCTGACAGTCATAGTGCCACGTATTTCAGTGCCACGTATTTCAGTGCCACGTATTTCAGTGCCACGTATTTCAGTGCCACGTATTTCAGTGCCACGATATTTCAGTGCCACGATATTTCAGTGCCACGTATTTCAGTGCCACGGTATTTCAGTGAAATACGTGGCACTGAAATATCTTGGCATTTACGTGAAATACGTAGCACTTAAATACGTGGCACTTAAATACGTGGCACTTAAATACGTGGCACTTAAATACGTGGCACTTATATACGTGGCACTTAAATATCGTGGCATGTACATGAAATACGTGGCACTTATATACGTGGCACTTATATACGTGGCACTTATATACGTGGCACTTATATACGTGGCCACTGAAATATCGTGGCACTTGTATACGTATATACGTATATAAACGTATTTCAGTGCCACGTATTTCAGTGGTATTTCAGGTTAGGGGTAGGGGTAGGGTTAGGGGTAGGGTTAGGGTTTTTTGGTTTTTTCTTGTTTTCTTGTGTTTTTCTATAAAAACGCATGCGTCTAAAAAAACGCATGCGTTTTACCGCGATTACATGCGTTTTTTCACACATGCGTTTTTTAAAAAAACGCAAGTGTGAAACCAGCCTTACCCTTGGGAAAATAAAAACATGGGGGCTAAAATATAATTTTCGTGGAAAAAAATATATTTTTTATTTTCGCGGCTCTGCGTTATAAACTGTAGTGAAGCACTTGGGGGTTCAAAGTTCTCACAACACATCTAGATAAGTTCCGTGGGGGGTCTAGTTTCCAATATGGGGTCACTTGTGGGGGGTTTCTACTGTTTAGGTACATCAGGGGCTCTGCAAATGCAACATGACACCTGCAGACCAATCCATCTAAGTCTGCATTTCAAACGGCGCTCCTTCCCTTCCGAGCTCTGCCGTGCACCCAAACAGTGGTTTATCCCCATATATGAAGTATCAGCGTACTCAGGACAAATTGGACAACAACTTTTGTTGTCCAATTTCTCCTGTTACCCTTGGGAAAATAAAAATGTGGGGGCTAAAATATAATTTTCGTGGAAAAAAAAATATTTTTTATTTTCATGGCTCTGCGTGATAAACTGTAGTGAAACACTTGTTGGTTCAAAGTTCTCACAACACATCTAGATAAGTTCCGTGGGGGGTCTAGTTTCCAATATGGGGTCACTTGTGGGGGGTTTCTACTGTTTAGGTACATCAGGGGCTCTGCAAATGCAACATGACACCTGCAGACCAATCCATCTAAGTCTGCATTTCAAACGGCGCTCCTTCCCTTCCGAGCTCTGCCGTGCGCCCAAACAGTGGTTCCCCCCAATGTATGGGGTATCAGCGTACTCAGGACAAATTGGACAATAACTTTTGTGGTCCAATTTCTCCTGTTACTCTTGGGGGAAAAAAAATTGCGGGCTAAAACATCATTTTGTGGAAAGAAAAAATGATTTTTTGATTTTCACAGCGCTACATTCTAAACTTTAGTGAAACAACTGGGGGTTAAAAGTGCTCACCACACATCTAAATAAGTTCCTTAGGGGGTCTTCTTTCCAAAATGGTGTCACTTGTGGGGGTTTCCACTGTTTAGGCACGTCAGGGGCTCTCCAAACACGACATGGGTTCCGATCTCAATTCCAGCCAATTTTGCATTGAAAAGTCAAATGGCGCTCCTTCCCTTCCGAGCTCTGACATGCGCCCAAACAGTGGTTTATCCCCATATATGAAGTATCAGCGTACTCAGGACAAATTGCACAACAACTTTTGGGGTCCAATTTATCCTGCTACCCTTGGGAAAATAAAAAATTTGGGGCAAAAATATCATTTTTTGTGAAAATTAATATTAATTTTTTTTACGGCTCCACATTATAAACTTCTGTGAAGCACTTGGAGGTTCAAAGTGCTCACCACACATCTAGATTAGTTCCTTAGAGGGTCTACTTTCCAAAATGGTGTCACTTGTGGGGGTTTCCACTGTTTAGGCACGTCAGGGGCTCTCCAAACACGACATGGGTTCCGATCTCAATTCCAGCCAATTTTGCATTGAAAAGTCAAATGGCGCTCCTTCCCTTCCGAGCTCTGCCATGCACCCAAACAGTGGTTTATCCCCATATATGAAGTATCAGCGTACTCAGGACAAATTGCACAACAACTTTTGGGGTCCAATTTATCCTGCTACCCTTGGGAAAATAAAAAATTTGGGGCAAAAAGATCATTTTTTGTGAAAATTAATATTAATTTTTTTTACGGCTCCATATTATAAACTTCTGTGAAGCACTTGGAGGTTCAAAGTGCTCACCACACATCTAGATTAGTTCCTTAGAGGGTCTACTTTCCAAAATGGTGTCACTTGTGGGGGTTTCCACTGTTTAGGCACGTCAGGGGCTCTCCAAACACGACATGGGTTCCGATCTCAATTCCAGCCAATTTTGCATTGAAAAGTCAAATGGCGCTCCTTCCCTTCCGAGCTCTGCCATGCGCCCAAACAGTGGTTTATCCCCATATATGAAGTATCAGCGTACTCAGGACAAATTGCACAACAACTTTTGGGGTCCAATTTATCCTGCTACCCTTGGGAAAATAAAAAATTTGGGGCAAAAAGATCATTTTTTGTGAAAATTAATATTAATTTTTTTTACGGCTCCACATTATAAACTTCTGTGAAGCACTTGGAGGTTCAAAGTGCTCACCACACATCTAGATTAGTTCCTTAGAGGGTCTACTTTCCAAAATGGTGTCACTTGTGGGGGTTTCCACTGTTTAGGCACGTCAGGGGCTCTCCAAACACGACATGGGTTCCGATCTCAATTCCAGCCAATTTTGCATTGAAAAGTCAAATGGCGCTCCTTCCCTTCCGAGCTCTGCCATGTGCCCAATCAATGGTTTACCCCAACATGTACTCAGGACAAATTGTACAACAACTTTTTTGGTCCAATTTCTCCTGTTACCCTTGGTAAAATAAAACAAATTGGATCTGAAGTAAAAATTTTGTGAAAAAAAAGTTAAATGTTCAATTTTTTTTAAACATTCCAAAAATTCCTGTGAAGCACCTGAAGGGTTAATAAACTTTTTGAATGTGGTTTAGAGTACCTTGAGGGGTGCAGTTTTTAGAATGGTGTCACTTTTGGACATTTTCTGTCATATAGACCCCTCAAAGTCACTTCAAGTGTGAGGTGGTCCGTAAAAAAAATGGTTTTGCAAATTTTGTTGCAAAAATGAGAAATCGCTGGTCAACTTTTAACCCTTATAACTCCCTAACAAAAAAAAATTATGTTTCCAAAATTGTGCTGATGTAAAGCAGACATGTGGGAAATGTTGTTTATTAACTATATTATGTGATATAACTCTCTAATTTAAGGGCATAAAAACGAAAAATTTGAAAATTGCTAAATTTTCATAATTTTCGACAAATTTCAGTTTTTTTCACAAATAAATGCAAGTCATATCGAAGAAGTTTTACCACTATCATAAAGTACAATATGTCACGAGAAAACAATCTCAGAATCACCAGGATCCGTTGAAGCGTTTCAGAGTTATGACCTCATAAAGTGACAGTGGTCAGAATTGTAAAAATTGGCCGTGTCACTTAGGTGAAAACAGGCTTTGGGGTGAAGGGGTTAAAAGAAAAGCTTTCTATGCAAGTGAAACCTGATACTTTGGCATAGTTTGTTTTTCTGTTCCAGTTATTTGGTCTGTAGAAAAAAAAAATTCCTGAAAAACAGAAACTCATTTAAAGCTTCCAAAAAGTGAGGCCCTCGGAAATTTTGTCTGGAAGGAGAATTAGAACTCATCACAAGCTTGATTTTTATAAGAGAGAGTCAAGAATTGAAAACTTATACCAGATGACGAAGTGTAACTTTCAACTTCTTGGTGGCCTCGACTGAAAAAAAGAATTGAAGATTTAAGAACCACTTCGCCAGTACAAAAAAAATACAGTGTTTAAAGGAGCTGGCAAAGCATTTGATAGTCACTTCCAGACCCGCAGAAGCAACACAAAGCTTTGTGACATATTTACGATACTGAACAGGCGTTATACATTACATAACAGAAACTGAATGTATAGAAGCTTTCAATCCGGGGAAGTCCAGAGCTTCTACATGAAACTAAAATGGGAAAGGAAACAACAGCAGATCTGAATTAATATAAATTTTCGGCTCATAAGTCACTGCTCTGTGCATCTGGTCTATATCATGTATGAAATAATGTATTCTGCGTGACTACAACTAACAAATTAATGCAAAAGAGTTGAAAGGTAAAACAAATATATTTCATATTAGACTCTTCCAATAAATCTATTTCTTTTTCCTGGCAAATATAATATTTTGTCTCTGATATTTTATATATTTCCTGTCTCCTTTTAGGAGCTGTTTATATGGTTCATTGGCTTAGAAATGTCTCTTCCCTTGCCATGGGATGACTTACCGATCTCTAATCGATTTTTCAGCAGTTTTGCTCATTCAGAACCTCTGGTAACTTGATATATACTTGACAGGGAGAACAGCGTAAACATACATCATGTGCAGTGCCCTCCAAACTTTGCACTGAACTCTCCCCAGCCCTTCCTTGCATCTGCAGGACTCTAGGACTGTGGACTGAACTCTCCCCAGCCCTTCCTTACATCTGTAGGACTCTAGGACTCTGCACTGTACTCTCCCCAGCCCGTCCTTGCATCTGTAGGACTCTAGGACTCTGCACTGTACTCTCCCCAGCCCTTCCTTGCATCTGTAGGACTCTAGGACTCTACACTGTACTCTCCCCAGCCCTTCCATGCATCTGTAGGACTCTAGGACAGTGGACTGAACTCTCCTCAGCCCTTCCTTGCATCTGTAGGACTCTATGACTCTGCACTGTACTCTCCCCAGCCCTTTCTTGCATCTGTAGGACTCTAGGACAGTGGTGTAATAATTATAGGGGATATCCTTGCCATCTTATCAGATATTGGAGCCGATTCCTCCGAATCCTGGAATCAATAATTTCCACCACCACAAATTGTTCTTGCCCACCAATCACCACAGGCTGCGGAGGTGGCACAACACGTCCCTGGAAGGTATTAGGAGATACAGGCTTTAGTAAAGATACATGAAAAACTGGGTGTACCTTCATTGTCCTAGGCAGCTTCAGCCGGCAGGCCACAGAGCTCACAATACCGTTGATCTTGAAAGGGCCAATGAATTTCTGTCCAAGTTTTTGTGAAGGAACGTTTAACTTCAGATTCTTAGTTGCTAACCACACGGAATCTCTTACCTTGAACATGGGTGCAGGTTTATGGAATCTATCAGCCAATCTCTTATAACGTTCTTGAGCTGTGGTCAGGGATTCCTTCAGAACCTCCAGATTTTGCCTCATCGCAGTCAACCTTTCCTCCACTGCCGGAACCAGAGAATTAATTGGAGACCTAGGTAAGATACACGGATGATAACCCAGATTGGCAAAGAAAGGTGTAAATTTAGTGGAGGCGCTCTGAGAATTGTTATATGAAAATTCGGCTAATGGCAGCAACTCCAACCAATCATCCTGGAGATGGCTGACATAGCATCTTAGATATTGTTCCAGCGTCTGGTTGGTTCGCTCAGTCTGACCATTTGTCTGGGGATGGTAAGCGGAAGAGAGACAGACATTAATATTGAGTGCAGAGCAAAACCCCTTCCAGAATCTTGAAGTGAACTGTACTCCACGGTCAGAGATGATCTCATCCGGCACCCCATGCAACCGAAAGACATTCTGTATAACCAAGTTCACTGTATCTTTAGCTGAAGGGAGGCCGATGCAAGGAACAAAATGAGCAGCTTTAGTCAGGTGATCAACTACCACCATGATTGTATTCATGCCCCCCGATGTAGGCAGCTCCACAATAAAGTCCATTGATGTAGACCCCCAAGGGTGGGACGGAACAGGTAATGGATGTAGGTGCCACATGAGGAGTTTTGTAACGAGCACATACCTCGCAAGAGAGAACATAGTCCTTGGTATCCTTCAGGCAAGTTGGCCACCAGAAGAATCGACTCAGGAACTCTTGTGTCTTCTGTACCCCCTGTGACCAGCCAACTTGGAGTCATGTACCAACTTGAGGATCTGCAGACGGACGACCTCAGGGACGTAGATATGTTGATCTCTGAACCACATGTGACCCTTAAAGACAAGATTAATATCCACAGGTGGGTTGGCCAGAAATACATCACCGTCATAAGCCTCCCTGCACTCCTTCCACAAGTCCTGATCATGGATAACTCCGATGAAATTGGCATCAGATAGAATGGTCTTGGACGGGGCTCCAGGTACGGAATCCGCAGCATGGATTCGGGATAAAGCATCAGCCTTCCCATTACGAGAACCTGGACGGTACGAGATAACAAAGTTAAATTGATTTAAAAATAAGTTCCAACAAGCCTGACAAGGAGAAAGACATCTAGCGGATCTAAGGAACTCCAAATTGCGATGTCAGTTAGCACTATGATCTGTTGTGCAGCTCCTTGCAGATGATGCCTCCATTCTTTGAAAGCCGCAATAATAGCCAGCAATTCCTTGTCTCCCACGTCGTAATTCTTCTCTCCTGAGGTTAGTCTACGGGAAAAGAAAGCACAAGGATGTAGCAGACCCTTCTCTCCAGTTCTTTGGGAGATAATAGCCCCCAAAGCATTATCAGAAGCATCCACCTCCACAATGAAAGAAAGTGTTGGATCTGGGTGTATCAACAGCGGTGCTGAGGTGAAACAGATCTTAAGCTGATCAAAAGCTTCTTGAGCCTGTGATGACCACTTAAAGGGCTTTTCCTTCTTTGTCAAGGAAGTAATGGGACGGACAATATCAGAAAAATTTCGAATGAAGCATCTGTAGAAATTTGCAAAACCAATGAAACGTTGGACCTCCTTAACGTTCTTGGGTACCGGCCAGTCAAGGATAGCCTGAATCTTACCAGATTCCATGTTCAGCCCCTGGGGAGAGATGATATATCCTAAAAACTGTATCTCAGAACGATGGAACTCGCATTTCTCCGGCTTAATATACAGATGGTTCTCTTTCAGACGTCTTAAAACAGTTTTGACATGTTCTTCATGTTCCTGTAGAGAGTCAGAAAAGATTAGTATATTGTCCAAATAGATCACCACAAACTGGTCCAACAAATCTCTGAAAATGTTAGTAGCAAGGTGTTGAAACGTTGCAGGGCGTTACAAAGCCCGAAGGGCATCACAAGATATTCAAAGTGTCCATACCGGCATCTGAATGCTGTCTTCCACTCATCCCCTGGACGAATTATAAGCCCAACAAAGATCCAGTTTAGAGAACACCTTAGCATGGCGGACTCTTTCCAGTAATTCGGGAATCAGAGGCAAAGGGTAACGGTTTAGTATGGTTACATTATTAAGTTCCCGATAGTCAACACAGGGTCTCAGAGTCCCATCCTTCTTTTTTACAAAAAACATAGGTGCCCCTGCTGGTGAGGAAGAAGGACGTATGAAGCCTTTGGCCAGATTTTCATCAATATACTCCTTTAAGGCTTGAAGCTCAGGTGCCGCCAAAGGGTATACGTTACCAAAAGGAATAGCTGCCCCAGGAAGCAGCTCAATGGGACAGTGCCTGTGTGGAGGAAGCTGATCTGCATTCTTCTTGTCACAGATGTCAGAGAACTCTTTATATGCTGAAGGTAAAGTAAATACCTGTACATGTGGTTCCGTAGCTGTGGACTCAGGGACAGCTTCTGTTAACGCTGAGTTAACTTCCTTGTTGGAAAGATAATCTTCTTGGTCTCCCAGTTGATAACTGGGTTCTGAGAACGCAACCAAGGAATGCCTAAAATCACAGGAAAATGAGGAGAAGAAATTAGCAAGAAAGAAAGTTGCCCCTGATGATTAGGCTCCAACAAAATTTCAAGGGGTATGATCTCCTGATCCACAGGCCCAGAGATTAAAGGTGACCCATCCACTGTTTCCATGGTAATTGGAGAGGCTCTTTGCTGAATTTCAATACCATGTTCCTTGGCAAATGCGATATCCATGAAATTGCCACCTGCACCAGAGTCAATCATAGCTGCACTGGAAATCCACTCTCCTGAACACAGGATCTTAATAGGGAGAGATGTTATGGTTACCCCAATGACCAGGGGAATAAAAATACAAAACGGACTAGCTCTCGGGTGATGGAAACTAAGGTCGACCGTGACCTGAACCTGACCCAACACTTACAGTAGCCGGGGGATGTACCTACGATGCCCTAGACACCACGCGCCAGCCGGAGATCTAACTACCCCTATAAGAGGAATATACAGGCCTGCCTTACCTCCAGTGAGGAACCCCAAAAGGTGATAGTAGGCCCCCACAGATATTGACGGTGAGTTCAGAGGAAATGACATACGTAGGATGAACAGCAGATTTAGCACAGTGAGGTCCGCTTACTAGATAGCAGAAGGACAGGAAAGTGTTACTTCACGGTCGACCTAAAAATCACTATTCAAAAACACCATCCAGAAATTACTTTAAACTCCAGTGACAACTCATGCCACTGGAGTAGTAATTTTCTGTCCACAAGAGCTTCCAGCACTGAAGAGTCACATTGCAGATAGCTGGACAAAAATAGCAAAAACAAGAAACAAAATTCAACTTAGCTGAACTGGAACTTGAGGCAGATGAATGCAACAGAATGCTACTAGCACATTGTTGGCCGGCATGTGACTAACAGCCAAGCAGCCTTAAATAGGAAACTCCCCAAGAGGGTGGCGACAGGTAATCAGAGATGGAGGAAGGCACATAAGAGGCACTACCATAACAGACCACCGGGGGAGCCCACAAACTGAATTCACAACAGTACCCCCCCCTTAAGGAGGGGGCACCGAACCCTCACCAGAACCACCAGGGCGATCTGGATGAGCACTATGAAATGCACGAACCAAATCAGGAGCATGAACATCGGATGCTGTCACCCAAGAATTATCCTCCTGGCCATAACCTTTCCACTTAACCAGATACTGAAGTTTCCGTCTGGAAACACGGGAGTCCAAGATCTTTTCCACCACATACTCCAATTCACCCTCAACCAACACAGGAGCAGGTGGATCAGCAGAAGGAACAACCGGCACCTCATACCTCCGCAATAATGACCGATGGAAAACATTATGGATATTAAAAGATGCTGGGAGGTCCAAACGAAAGGACACAGGATTAAGAACCTCCAGAATCCTATAAGGGCCGATAAACCGAGGCTTAAACTTAGGAGACGAGACCTTCATAGGAACAAATCGAGAAGACAGCCACACCAGGTCCCCAACACAAAGACGAGGACCAATACGCCGATGACGATTAGTGAACTGTTGAGTCTTCTCCTGGGACAACTTCAGATTGTCCACAACCTGTCCCCAAATCCGATGCATCCTATCAACCACAGCATCCACTCCAGGACAATCCGAAGACTCCAATTGACCGGACGAAAACCGAGGGTGAAACCCTGAATTACAAAAAAATGGAGAAACCAAAGTGGCAGAACTGGCCCGATTGTTAAGGGCAAACTCTGCCAATGGCAAAAAGTCAAGCCAATCATCCTGATCAGCGGACACAAAACACCTCAAGTAAGTCTCCAAGGTCTGATTAGTACGCTCAGTCTGGCCATTAGTCTGAGGATGGAATGCAGACGAAAAAGACAAATCGATACCCATCCTGGCACAGAACGTCCGCCAAAATCTAGACACAAACTGAGTACCCCTGTCAGACACTATATTCTCAGGAATACCATGCAAACGCACCACATTCTGAAAAAATAGAGGAACCAACTCAGAGGAGGAGGGCAATTTGGGTAAAGGTACCAAATGAACCATCTTGGAAAAACGGTCACAAATCACCCAGATGACAGACATCCTACGAGAAACCGGAAGGTCAGAAATAAAGTCCATAGAGATGTGCGTCCAAGGCCTCTTAGGAATAGGCAAGGGCAACAACAACCCACTGGCCCTAGAGCAGCAGGGCTTGGCCCGAGCACAAACATCACAAGACTGCACAAACATGCGCACATCTCGAGACAAAGAAGGCCACCAGAAGGACCTAGACACCAAATCCCTGGTGCCAAAAATTCCAGGATGACCTGTCAACGCGGAAGAATGAACCTCCGAGATAACTCTACTGGTCCAATCATCAGGGACAAACAGTCTACCAGGCGGACAGCGATCAGGCCTATCCACCTGAAACTCCTGCAAAGAACGCCGCAGGTCTGGGGAGACAGCTGACAATATCACCCCATCCTTCAGGATGCCGGTAGGTTCGGAATCACCAGGCGAGTCAGGCTCAAAACTCCTAGAGAGGGCATCCGCCTTCACATTCTTGGACCCAGGCAGATATGACACCACAAAGTTAAATCGGGAGAAAAACAACGACCAGCGCGCCTGTCTAGGATTCAGACGCCTGGCCGACTCAAGATAAATTAGATTCTTGTGGTCAGTGAGGACCACCACCTGGTGTCTAGCACCCTCAAGCCAATGACGCCACTCCTCAAACGCCCACTTCATGGCCAGAAGTTCCCGATTTCCCACATCATAATTTCGCTCAGCGGGCGAAAACTTTCGGGAGAAAAACGCACATGGTCTCATTACTGAGCAGTCAGGATCTTTCTGCGACAAAACTGCACCTGCTCCGATCTCCGAAGCATCCACCTCAACCTGGAACGGAAGTAACACATCAGGTTGGCGCAACACAGGAGCGGAAGAAAAGCGGCGCTTAAGCTCTTGAAAGGCCTCCACAGCCGCAGAGGACCAATTAGCAACATCAGCACCCTTTTTGGTCAAATCAGTCAAAGGTTTAGCAATGGCAGAAAAACCCGCTATAAATCGGCGATAGAAATTAGCAAAACCCAAGAACTTTTGCAGACTCTTCAAAGAAGTAGGTTGCATCCAATCACAAATGGCCTGGACCTTGACAGGGTCCATCTCCATAGATGAAGGGGAAAAAATATATCCCAAAAAGGAAATTCTCTGAACTCCAAAACTACACTTTGAGCCCTTTACAAAAAGAGAATTAGCTCGCAAAACCTGAAAAACTCTCCTGACCTGTTGAACGTGAGATTCCCAGTCCTCCGAAAAAACAAGAATATCATCCAAATACACAATCATAAACTTATCCAGATATTCACGGAAAATATCGTGCATAAAGGACTGAAAAACGGAAGGGGCATTTGCAAGACCAAAAGGCATTACCAAATACTCAAAATGGCCTTCAGGCGTATTAAATGCGGTCTTCCACTCATCCCCCTGCTTAATCCGCACCAAATTATACGCACCACGTAGATCGATCTTAGTGAACCACTTAGCCCCCTTTATACGAGCAAACAGATCAGTCAGTAAAGGTAACGGGTACTGGTATTTAACTGTAATCTTATTCAAAAGTCGATAGTCGATACAAGGTCTCAATGAACCATCCTTTTTACCTACAAAGAAAAATCCTGCCCCTAGTGGAGACAACGAGGGGCGAATATGACCCTTTTCCAAGGATTCTCTGATATACTCCCGCATAGCAGTATGTTCGGGCACAGACAAATTAAACAAGCGACCCTTAGGAAACTTACTACCGGGGATCAATTCAATAGCGCAGTCACACTCTCTGTGAGGAGGGAGAGAATCAATTTTAGGCTCTTGAAAGACATCATAAAAATCTGACAGAAATGCTGGGATCTCAGAGGGAGTAGATGAAGAAATAGGAACCAAAGGTGCATCCCCATGAATACCCCGACATCCCCAGCTCAACACAGACATAGATTTCCAGTCCAAGACGGGATTATGAATCTGTAACCATGGTAATCCAAGCACTAAGACATCATGTAGGTTATACAATACAAGGAAACGAATAATCTCCTGATGGTCTGGGGTAAGACGCATAGTCACTTGTGTCCAATATTGTGGTTTATTGCTAGCCAAAGGTGTAGAATCAATACCCTTCAGGGGAATAGAAACTTCCAACGGCTCCAAATCAAACCCACAACGCTTGGCAAAGGACCAATCCATGAGACTCAGAGCGGCGCCAGAATCCACATAAGCATTCACAGTCACAGATGATAAGGTACAAATCAATGTCACGGACAAAAGAAATTTTGACTGCAAGGTACCTGTAGAAAAAGATTTATCAACCTTTTTATCAACCTTATTTATACGTTTAGAGCATGCTGATATAACATGAGCTGGATCTCCACAGTAGAAGCACAATCCATTTTTGCGCCTGTAATTTTGACGTTCGCCTCTAGACAAAACACGATCGCATTGCATATGCTCTAATGCCTTTTCAGAGGTCACCGCCAAATGGTGCACAGGTCTTTGCTCAGAAGACACCGCCATATGGTGCACAGGTTTTTGCTCAGAAGATACCGCCATATGGTGCACAGATTTTTCCTCAGAAGACCCCGCCATATGGTGCACAGATTTGCGCTCCCGCAAACGCCGATCAATCTGGATAGCCAATTTCATGGCATCATTCAGACCTGTAGGCACAGGGAACCCCACCATGACATCCTTCACGGCATCAGAGAGACCTTCTCTGAAATTAGCTGCTAAAGCGCACTCATTCCATCCAGTAAGCACCGACCATTTACGGAATTTCTGGCAGTATATCTCAGCTTCATCTTGCCCTTGGGAAAGAGCTATCAAGGCTTTCTCAGCCAAAATCTCCAAATTAGGCTCTTCATAAAGCAACCCCAAAGCCTGAAAAAACGCATCTACATTTAACAACGCAGGATCCCCTGGCGATAATGCAAATGCCCAACTTTGTGGGTCGCCGCGCAGTAGAGAGATAACAATTTTAACTTGTTGAGTCTGATCACCAGCAGAGTGAGATCTCAGAGACAAAAACAATTTGCAATTTTCTCTGAAACTCAAAAACCGGGATCTGTCTCCAGTAAAGTATTCAGGCAGAGGAATCTTAGGTTCAGACATTGGAGCACGTATAACAAAATCTTGTAGGTTCTGTACTTTTGTCGCAAGGTTATTCAAACCTGCAACTAAACTCTGTGGATCCATATTCAAATGGGTGTAACCCAAGCATTCAGAGGTTAAGAGGAGAGGAGAAAAAAAAAAAAAAGGCTGAAGACTGCAGTTTAAGCAAGGAATACAAATGATCAAACTAAGGTGCACTTTCAAACACAAAAAAAAAAAAAAAACCTTTTCTCCTCCTTCCTGCTTTAGTGCATATTTTAACACATAGATTTTTTACAGGCCGGCCAAACTGTTATGGTTACCCCAATGACCAGGGGAATAAAAATACAAAACGGACTAGCTCTCGGGTGATGGAAACTAAGGTCGACCGTGACCTGAACCTGACCCAACACTTACAGTAGCCGGGGGATGTACCTACGATGCCCTAGACACCACGCGCCAGCCGGAGATCTAACTACCCCTATAAGAGGAATATACAGGCCTGCCTTACCTCCAGTGAGGAACCCCAAAAGGTGATAGTAGGCCCCCACAGATATTGACGGTGAGTTCAGAGGAAATGACATACGTAGGATGAACAGCAGATTTAGCACAGTGAGGTCCGCTTACTAGATAGCAGAAGGACAGGAAAGTGTTACTTCACGGTCGACCTAAAAATCACTATTCAAAAACACCATCCAGAAATTACTTTAAACTCCAGTGACAACTCATGCCACTGGAGTAGTAATTTTCTGTCCACAAGAGCTTCCAGCACTGAAGAGTCACATTGCAGATAGCTGGACAAAAATAGCAAAAACAAGAAACAAAATTCAACTTAGCTGAACTGGAACTTGAGGCAGATGAATGCAACAGAATGCTACTAGCACATTGTTGGCCGGCATGTGACTAACAGCCAAGCAGCCTTAAATAGGAAACTCCCCAAGAGGGTGGCGACAGGTAATCAGAGATGGAGGAAGGCACATAAGAGGCACTACCATAACAGACCACCGGGGGAGCCCACAAACTGAATTCACAACAGAGAGAACAGTGAGAGGTTTTCTCCTTCAGCTCCTTGGGGGGTGAAGTCATAGAAAGTGAATGGAATACAGCATTTAAAGGCAGGCTACATTCAGAGAATTCAGATTCATCATCGCAGTTGTCATGCTCCCCTACTGCTGCTAGCACCTTGTTAGGCCGTCTGGGACACTTAGAACAATTGATCAGAAAGTGGTCAGACTGGCCGCAGTAGAAACATAGACTTTCACGAAGGCGATGCTCCCGGCGCTTATTAATCTCGCGCCTCTGAGCGGAATCAATTTGCATGGGCACCTCCTCCACCTCCCGAGAGGTTTTACCTGCAGGCTCTTTGGAAGGAAGGGAAAAGTTAGAAATACGGTTATATGCAGCAAACTTCTCCTACCTACGCTCAGTAAGGCGAATGTCTGTGCGCACACAATGCTGTATAAATGTCTCTAGCTCTTGTGGTGACTCAGAACGAGCTAGTTCATCTTTTACAATACTAGACAGACCCCTTTTAAAAATAGGCAATTGTGCATAACTGTCCCAATTGGTATCTACCGCTAATCTCCTGAATTCAGTGGCATACTCAATAACAGAACTTTTAGCCTGGCGTAAAGACAATAAAGCAGAGTCAGCGGTTGCACGGCGATTAGGATCATCAAACATTAATGCCATAGCGGCCAAGAAATCATCCAAGTTATTTAACCGTGGGTCACGAGACTCAATCATCGGATTCGCCCACGAGAGCTCTCGTGAGGTAAGCAGCATTATTACACACAATACTTTGGATCTATCAGTAGGAAAACGGTCAGCATGTACATCAAAATATAGCATACATTGATTCACAAAGCCACAAAATTTGTCGCAATTGCCATTAAATCTGAATGGGGGCAACTTAGGTGGGCTAGCTGGTGGCGGTTGCCCAGAGGGTAAAGTCGCTTGTGCAGCTATTTGCATGCTTATGTCCTGAAAAGCCCATCCATACTGGGACTCTATGCCAGCAAGTTTGTTTTCCTGGGCTGCCATGCGAGTGCTTAAGTCCTGCAAAGTCTGTCCAAACACTTGTTGATTGTGTTCAAAGCTTCCAAACTTCTTTTGCAGACCTTCCACATCTTTCTGCAGTGATCTAATTATGGAAAACACCTACTCTAATCTGCTTTCTGCAGTCATTGTTCCAGCAGTCTCCTCTTTTGTGGCTAGAGTATCCTGTAATAATTATAGGGGATAACTCAGGAGACTCTTTGCGTGGAACAAGACAACTACAGGACACAATTTTATAAGTGGTAAAGTCTATATTATCACACGGTGATTCAAATAGGTGCAGAGAGAAACTCAAGTCCACAACACTTGGTGTAAATATTAAACGCAGCTTAAACAGTCTATAGGGAACTTCAGAGGAAAATGCAATCACGCAGAAAGTCTATGAAGCACAGTTATTCTTGAGGATACTTGACACGAATAAGTCCTTGTTTTAGTCCAAACATAGATAGATATGCTTTTAAGGCAGTTCAAGCAATGTCTTATCTCAACCAGGAAGGCCTGGGTGATAATCTCAGGTTTAAGCAGAGCAGCAACAGCTTACATGTCCAGCAAATGCAGATGGGAGTAAACACGAGCAGCAGATGAAGGAGGATTACTGGAAACTTGTGTATGCAGCAGGAACTCGGAGCAGAGTAGCAGGATCTCCACACAGGTTCACAGGAGCAGGTATATAGCCAGGGAGTCATCAGAGTCAGGAGCTGGATGCAAGGCAGAATACTCTAGCACAGACTGAAGGCTGGGGTGGAGTTTTATAGCAGGAAGACACAGTGCACATGAGACCAAAGATGCCATCTTGGAAAAGGGCAGTAATGCACAAACGGTAATAAAAATGTTCAGAGTTCTGACAAGTGGACTGAACTCTCCTCAGCCCTTCCTTGCATCTATAGGACTCTGCACTGTACTCTCCCCAGCCCTTCCTTGCATCTGTAGGACTCTAGGACTCTGCACTATACTCTCCCCAGCCCTTCCTTGCTTCTATAGGACTCTAGGACTCTGCACTGTACTCTCCCCAGCCCTTCCTAGTGCAGCGCCCCCAGAGTCCTGGTCATTGCAGTACTGATGCTCCGCCGCTAAGGGGAGTGATGGTACGTCTGATGGTACTGAAGGAGTTCACCTGACCAGGTATCACAGACACCAATACAATTCATAGTCTGGCCTCCAGGGGGAGCTAAGGGTGCTATGTATTAGGCCACTCCTCACAATCTGGTAAAACTGGGGGTTAGATAGAAAGTTAGAGAGAAGCTGACTGGGTTGGAACCAGGCAACATCCTGTGGCAGAGGGTGTTGCAGGGGAAGATTCAGGGGGGTCCCTGTCAGGGGTGGGATCCTGACAGAGGCCTAGCGAGCAGGAAAGAATGTTAAGGAACCGCGCCTGCACTACATCGCGGCGGTATCTCAAGAAAGGACAAGAAGCGAGGTTTATTGTGGAGAGTGAGAAACAAGATCAAAGCAGAAAGCAGATAACACCAATAGGAGTCGTGCTGTAAGATCGAGGCAACATCCTATTGAGGCGCGTAGCCGGTGGCCGGAACGCCGAGGAAGTATTGGGCTCCAAGCATTACATCAAACCAACGGCAGGACAGTTAATTATAGGTTGGCTGTCTCACCTAAATCACCTAACTAAGCAGACATAGGGGGCAACTGTGGGAGAGGGGCGTCACTAGGGTCCCGGAAGAACTCCAGGCCTACCCGTCATACGGGTGAGTCCTATCCATATAATCTGGGGGACGGAGAAGAACATCAGAACAGACATAAGTTGTGGGAAAGAACATCAGAAACAGACACAACAGTTGTGAGGACTATCCCGTGGTGCTCAGCAGGGAAGTACTACAACACACAGGCGCTAGAAGGTAGGCACAGATTTCCACCTGCAAAGGGAACTCTGGAGGTGCCATCGGACCGGCCAAACTCAGACAGCCCTGTTAACCGTACTCTGGATTGAGGACCTTGAAGCCTTCAGTAAAGAGGTAAAGAGACTGCAACCCTGTGTCCTCCTTATTCATTGCGACCTGCACCACGCACCACCACTTACAGCTTTCATTGGACGCCCCTTAGCAGGGTCACGGACCAGGTCTAGCCACCGTGACAACCCCAGAACTGAGACAGAGAAGCCTGGTACCGAGTACCCCGCGGCCCTGCATCTGGGGGCGCTCCACTTGCATCTTTAGGACTCTAGCACTCTGCACTATACTCTCCCCAGTCCTTCCTTGCATCTGCAGGACTCTAGGACTCTGCAATGGACTCTCCCCAGCCCTTCCTTGCATCTTTAGAACTCGAGGACTCTACACTGGACTCTCCCAGCCCTTCTTTACGTCTGGGGTTCCAGTGCGGCACGTGGGTACATTTACTGTGGGTAAGGAGCTTCTTTGGAACTTTCACATTAGCGGTTTTTAACTCTGGTTGGGGTTATTACACCCCTTGGTGCATGTTTGTTTGTTTTTTTCCTGATTTATTAACTTGTGCTCACTGTGGTCAAGTGAGTTAGCCCTCTTTTATTACATTGGGGGGCATCAGATGTACTTCTTTACCCCTTCATGCTGGGTTTTTTCTCTCCAG
The DNA here is from genome assembly GCF_051348905.1 of Ranitomeya variabilis. NCBI lineage: Eukaryota > Metazoa > Chordata > Amphibia > Anura > Dendrobatidae > Ranitomeya > Ranitomeya variabilis. The sequence continues at coordinate 97,277,170 of NC_135235.1, read as the reverse complement.
TCCCGCCATAATGGGTTATTTATACATCAGTTGTTTCATATGAAGTTCTCCTACCCTTTTTTACATAGATACTTATTTCCCATTGTGCTGCTACACGGATGTGTTACTGCTTGCTTGGTTTAAAGGTTTTTTGTAATTGATTGTAAGGTGTGATATATAATTAGCTTACTGCTTTCTGGTCATTTACTTGTTAATAAAGACCTTTTATATATCTATTGATTGAGACTGGACTTTCGTAACATTTTATTTTCACACTTTTTGCTTACTAAACGGGATATAAGCTCTCTGATTTTCCTTTTCCCATGTTATTGATATTGCATACAGAGTACCTCTGACCATAATTATGGTGTTTGTATTAATTCAGGCCTCTAGCCATGTATTCATCCTTCTTTACTTCTGTAGGACTCTAGGACTGTGCACTAAACTCCCCCGAGCTCTTCCTTGCATTTGCAGTACTCTAGGATTCTGCACTGGACTCTCTTCAGCCCTTCCTTACATCTTTAGGACTCTAGGACTCTACTGTCCTCAGCCCTTCCTTGCATCTGTTGGACTCTAGGACTGTGCATTGGACTCTCCCCAGCCCTTCCTTGCATCTTTAGGACTCTAGGACTCTCCACAGCCCTTCCTTGGCTCTTGCTCTGAGCGACCGCTCTACTGTTCAATCAAGAAACCACTAAAGCCATCACTCAGATGAGAAGGAAGAGACTGGGGAGTGTTCAGTGCGAAGAACCTCCTGGTACTATATGTTTAAACTACACTTAGTTTTCAGGGGTCCAAACTACTAATAGGTTCCTTTTAAAGTGAATGTTTACCTTATAAAATCATCTTGCTTTTACATCTGACCTATGAAGATCTGACTGCTTGCCACTTAGGTTGTGGCTTATAGCAAAATGAGGCGTAATTTATATGTGTGGTCTTCTGTAACAAAAAAGAAAATTGTCCTGACATTTAGGCCCGATTCATCAAACAGTTTTCACCAGAATTCTGGCATAAAATTGTTTGAAATATCACAATAAGTTTAAACTGTGATAACTTGCATTATAATTGTCTGACGGGAGCAGTAAAGTCATCATCAGTAGCTGTGATAGGATTTTCTGTCCCCAAGTATGTAAAAAACATCACTGGAATAGTCCATCATACAGGCAGTTCTGGTGACTGAGATGATGACCCCCTTCAGAGAATATAAAGACACATAATTCCTATGATAAACTATGACATCACATGACTTAACTACGGTGATAGAATACTTGAATTTTCAGATAGAAAGAGCAACTAAATAAGAATGACTTAAAATATCAAAGGACTGCTGCATTAAGTGTAAGTATGATAATTACTTTAAATTACTGTACTTGGATCCTCCTGAGTGACCAATTTTATCAGATAGCAAGACCCCATCTAAATAGTCTAACTTTGTTAGTGGCTTATTGGAAAATTGTATTTTATTCTTTCTATCCTGTATGAAAGCATTGGAAACTATTACGTTGAAAGATTTTGCTTTGGTACATTTCCGTGCACTATTAAAATACCAGCAAAAGCCTTATTTAATAGTAGGCCATAAATATGAACAAATCCTCTACTGTACCTTCATATGCCTCCAAATTCAATCAACTGCATACATAAGTTTTTTGGATGACTATGAATTGGACTCTCTATAAGTAACATAGTCCGACGGGATCTATATGACGGTACCCCAAGGCTATATTGCTTCATACTAATGTGTACTTATGGGGGTAATAATGTGAGAAAAACACACCATATTGAGTAACTATATGTTTTTATTAATTATAACTCTATTTAAAAGCCAAATATTTTTACCATGCAAATATAGCAAGTGTTTGATTAGCATTATACACATACAGTTAGGTCATATTAACGGCGTGCTCATAAGCATACAATTTTTCTGCGTTTGTCCAAACATAACCAGTAGTGTTCACACCTACTCAAAAGCTTCTCCTCCCGGTCAGTACAATCTATCACTTTTACAGATATCCATATGAGGACAAGTTACAGAGGCGGCTACTGCCCAAACTGCAAAATCTGCTCAGCAGCTGCAAGAAATATTTACACTTGACATAATAACATGTTCAGAAGCTGCTTCTAATTCTTCCGTGTGTCAGCTGGAGAACATATCCAAGCTTAGGAGCACACTCCCTACCGGCCAGAATCATTAACATTACAGACCCAGCCAAGGCAGGCACGACCGAGACTAGCTGGAATTTTAATTCAATATCCCTGTTCCAGTTGAAAACTGTTTATATTAGCCATTCATTAAAAAAGATCAAAATACCCGTCCGATATACAACACATACCGGCATCCTAACAAAACTTGGTTTAATTTGCCAAGCACCAACTAAAGATGAGCGAACTTGTTCAGAAAACGGTCGCCAATCTGAAATTCATCACAAACCTTGCACATACAGGTTCGTGTTCGGATTCCTGAGATTTTCTGCAAAATTGGCAAAATTCGGCCAAAATGGGTTAACAATCGAATTTCCCCTAATGCTTTTCTTAGGACTTTGACTAGGATAGCGGTGCTGTATGAAGAGTGCGGAGGACGTGTTGATGAGGGGAGGAGGTGGAGAGAGGTTTGAGGAATGGTGAACTGTTATTCTTTTTTTAAAAAAAATGAATTAACAGTGTGTGGAGATTCCGTCAGCCAATCAAGGTGCAGAAACCATCCTGTTGTGAATTCCGTTCTCGGGCTCCCTCCTGTGGTCATGAGTGGTACTGTGTGAGTTCTGTTCTTGGGCTCCCTCTGGTGGCTTTTAGCGATACGGCTGGTCTGTAGCTGGGCTCAGCTGCCTCGTCATCTGCTATTCTGGCCTCCTATTTAACTCCGCATAGCGGCATGTTCTGGTACAGATAGATTAAAAAGTCATCCCTTAGGGAACTTACTACCAGGAATCAAATTTATAGCACAATTACAATCCCTATGAGGAGGTAGGGCACTGGATTTGGGCTCATCAAATACATCCTGGTAGTTCGACAAAAATTCAGGGACTTCAGTAGTAGAGGAAGCAATTGACACCAAAGGAGCATCGCCATGAATCCCCTGACAACCCCAACTTGACACAGACATCGCTTTCCAATCCAGGACTGGATTATGGGCCTGCAGCCATGGCAGACCCAACACGACAACATCATGCAAATTATGTAACACAAGGAAGCGAATCACCTCCTGATGTGCAGGAGTCATGCACATGGTCACTTGAGTCCAGTACTGAGGCTTATTCTTGGCCAATGGCGTAGCATCAATTCCCTTTAATGGAATAGGAAATTGCAAAGGCTCCAAGATAAAACCACAGCGCCTGGCAAATGACAAATCCATCAAATTCAGGGCAGCACCTGAATCCACAAAAGCCATAACTGAGTAGGATGACAGTGAGCAGATCAAAGTAACAGACAAAATGAATTTAGGCTGTACAGTACCAATGGTGACAGACTTAGCGAACCTTTTTGTGCGCTTAAAACAATCTGATATAACATGAGCAGAATCACCACAGTAAAAGCACAATCCATTCTGACGTCTGTGATTTTGCCGTTCAATTCTGGTCAGAATCCTGTCACATTGCATAAACTCAGGCTTCTGCTCAGAAAAAAAGTCAGATGGTGCACAGGTTTGCGCTCCCGCAAACGCCAATCAATCTGAATGGCCAAAGACATGGACTCATTCAGACCCGCAGGCGTGGGGAACCCCACCATAACATCCTTAAGGGCTTCAGAAAGACCGTTTCTGAAAATCGCTGCCAGGGCACACTCATTCCATTGAGTAAGCATAGACCATTTCCTAAACTTCTGACAGTAAACCTCAGCTTCATCCTGACCCTGAGAGAGAGCCAGCAAAACCTTTTCTGCTTGGTCTACCAGATTAGATTTCTCATAAAGCAATCCAAGCGCCAGAAAAAACGCATCCACATTTAGCAATGCAGGATCTCCTGGCGCCAGGGAGAATGCCCAATCTTGAGGGTCACCACGCAACAAAGAAATAATAATTTTAACTTGCTGAACAGGATCACCAGAGGAACGAGGTCTCAGAGAAAGGAATAATTTACAATTATTTTTAAAGTTCAAAAACCTAGATCTATCTCCAGAGAACAACTCAGGAATTGGTATTTTAGGGTCTGACATAGGACTGTGAATTACATAATCCTGAATGCCTTGCACCCTTGCAGTAAGATGATCCACACTAGAGGACAGACTCTGAATGTCCATATCTGCAGCTGAATTCTGAACCACCCAGAGATTAAGGGGAGGAGAGAGGCTAGACACACTGCAAAGGAAAAAAAAAATGAACTCAGGATTTCTCTTATCCCTCTTTTGCGATGCATTAACTCTTTTTGGCCTGCTGTACTGTTATGATCCTGGTGGTTAGGATCACAAAATCTGACCAGATAGTTAAACCAGAATATTAGGACGAGCTCTGGGGATGTGGGAACTGTACTGACCGCAACCCTGATCCTATCAAGACACACTATAGGCAGCCGTGGAACGTTCCTAAAATCCTAGACGTCTCTTCACAGCCTGAGAAACTAGCTACCCCTAGAGAGAAAGCAAAGCCTCACTTGCCTCAGAGAAATAACCCCAAAGTTTAGACAGCCCCCCACAAATAATAACGGTGAGTTAAGGGGAAAATACAAACGTAGAAATGAAAACAGGTTTTAGCAAATGAGGCCCGCTAAACACTAAATAGTCAGAAGATAGCAAGGGATCTGTGCGGTCAGTATAAAATACTATCAAAAATATCCACGCAGAGAATACAAGAACCCCCACACCGACTACGATGTGAGGGGAGCAACTCTGCGCCCCAGAGCTTCCAGCAAGCGAGAAAATCACATATAAGCAAGCTGGACTAAACTCATCATATACTGAGAAACATTTTCAAGACAATAATGAACAAACATGAACTAGCAAGACTTAGCTTCTCCAGGAGGAGACAGGTCACAAGTGAAGTCCAGAGAGATCAGAACCAGTACTGAATACAACGACAGCAGGCAACAAGTAAAGGTCCAGGTGGAGTTAAATAGGAGGCCAGAATAGCAGATGACGAGGCAGCTGAGCCCATCTACAGACCAGCCGTATCGCTAAAAGCCACCAGAGGGAGCCCAAGAACAGAACTCACACAGTACCACTCATGACCACAGGAGGGAGCCCGAGAACGGAATTCACAACATTGATCTCCTTCAGACCCTGGGAACCATCAGGATACTCTCCGATACTTGGTGTCCCATTGACTTGTATTGGTATCGGGTATCGGTATCGGCGATATCCGATACTTTTCGGGTATCGGCCGATACTATCCGATACCGATACTTTCAAGTATCGGACGGTATCGCTCAACACTACTTGTAAGCTGATATGTGATATAACATAGTGTGCTCTTATCCTTGATGACTAGTGATATGCTAATTATGCATTGGTTAGCCCAGATAGTTTGTTGATTTTTAAAACAGGAGAAAAATCTATGCAAATAGATTACATAATCAAACAAGGCGACTTGGTTGTTACCACTCTTCCTCTTATCTGTGATGCTGGACTGAAGGAGACTTGTTAAATATAAAAAGAGGTGTTATGCCTCTGTATAGTCTGACAGACAAAGAGAGAGACAGCCATAGATTCTGCCAAGACATCCAAACATCCAGGGGACACTACAGGACTGCTGCCAATACATCATGGCTCCACCACGAGGGACACAGATCTATTATTCTACAGGAAACAACCTCGGGGACCTCGGCCCCAGTTGAAAGAATACAGATCTCCTCCATTGACTATCACTGAACCATGGATTAGTTTGGTGAAAGCCAGGATTGGGACCCACTGGTTGCCTGGCTCTATGGAGATGTTTGGAGAAGCAAGGTTGTGACCCTCGGGTCAACTGGCCTTGTACCTCAATGTACTCATCTTGTGGTTACCTCCTCTCTGTGTGCATGCCACAAGTGGGGTTGTCAACCCTGGGAGTTCTTAAGTAACAGCTGCCATTATTCCGGCAAGTCAGTGGAAGGGTGAGACTGTAATGTGTACCATCTTGGGATATTTTGCTGGGACTGTTTTACGTGTTATCTGCCTGTTTTTTGGTTCAATAAAGCATTGCCACAGTGTTTTACCCTCTCCCTGTGTTGTCTGAGTAGCGTTATGCTCACGTTGAAAGGGAGAGAGGGGGGGACGATCCCTGATCCATGCGGCTTCAGCTAGCGGACTGGGTTGCCCGCCGACCACCGGTGTCTCCACAGCTTGCCCCTGCCACTAGCATTGTCTGATGGGAGTTTTTTTAAACATACAGTATTTCCCACAACAGCCTTCTGGTATAGCACCATTACAGAAGACCACTCCGCCACAGGAAGAAGAGGTGCAAAGTTCTCCTCGTTGCATGGGTCTAGCAGGGTGAAGATGCCAAGATGGTTGGTAAGGGCATGGGTGATGTTCCTGGACACGTGCTGGTATAAGCCAGGGATGCCACACCGGGAGTAAAAGTGGCGGCTGGGGACCAAGTACCAAGGGATAGTTGCCTCCTCCTGTTCCTCTTAGAACATCCAGGGTGAGAGACCACAATCAAGAAGTGATGTTGTAAAAAGCTCCTCGGAATGTCCTAGTGTGGGAAAACTAGTCTTCTGGGGTTCAACATGATGGGAGAAAGGAGGATCAGGGTGATGATTAAGTGATCCAGAATCTTGGCTGGTGAGACTGGACCATGTGGAAGACTGTGGTGCTGCTAAGCATGCTAGAAACATTATCTGGTATCCAACTGACCACCTGTTCACAGTGCTCTGGCTTCAGAAGTGGTGTACCGTGCCTACCTGCAAAGTGGGACAGGAACAGACGTGGATGGGCAATTTTATTGTACTCCTGCAACAGGCATAGTTGCACCTGCTGCATCTCCTCTGCGTGCACCATCAGCCCTTCCACTTCCCCGTCCCTTACCGCATCCCTTACACATTTTCTAATTTCTCGGTCTCTTTGAAACCAAGTTTATTTTTAATTTAAAAAAAATTGGTCACCTTCAGCAGTCAAAGCGGTTTTTTTGGAGTTTAATACTACCGTAATTGATCCAGAAACATTCTTCAACCATTTTTTTAAAAGGTTAAATGATACCGAAATGTACCACAAAGCCTGTAATACTCTCTGGGTAAGTAATTGAATCCAAAAAATGTTTCAATGCTTTATGGGAGTGCTATTAAACACCGAAATGTACTGCAAAGCACATAATACACTATGGGTGAGTAATTGAATCCAGAAACATGTTTCAACGCTTTTTTGGAGTGTTATATGCCACTGAAATGTACCATAGAGCACATAATAGTATATAAATTAATAATTGAATCCAGAAAAATGCTTCAACATTTTTTGGGAGCGTTATGTAACATTGAAATGTACCGCAAAACACATAATACCATATGGGTACAAAATTGAATCCAGAAAAATGTTTCAACGCTTTTTTGGAGTGTTATATGCCACAGAAATGTACCACAGAGCATGTAATAGTATATGGATGAGTAATTGAATGCAGAAAAACATTTTCAACGCTTTTTTTGAGTGTTATATAACACCAAAATGTACCACAGAGCACGTAATAGTTTATGGATGAGTATGTGAATCCATAAAAATGATTCTGCGCTTTTTCGTAGCGTTATATAAGACAGAAGTGTACCGCAAAGCATGTAATGCTCTATGGATGACAATACAGTCAATTTTTTCACCTCATAAAAAAAATATGGTCAACTGTCTAAACTATATATTTAGCAACGAACTGAAAAGCCCTAATCCCTGTCTAGAGACTGTATTCAGCCACTCTCCCTGCTGCTGCAACTCTCTCTCCCTCCATAGGCTAAATGCAGAATGTATCTGATACAAACAACAAGGCACAGCATTAGCATTAGCAAAGACTGTGGGTATGATGGTTCAGCTTCAGCACCAGTATCAACACTACAGGACTCTGATTCATTAAAATATGCACTCACACCTCAACAAGCACTCTCTCGCTCCAATAAGAACTTTCGCAGAGCTGTACAATGGCGTCAGTGTGCCGAGTCTGGTGGTGCCTGTCCTTCTATAACCCCTGATCATGTTGTTCAGCCAATCATGCCACATGCTTATTGGCTGTGTAACAGGCGCCAAACTTATAGGGCGGCGATTCATGTTTGAAATCGAGCACCAGTTAATGCTCGCCAACTGCTGCTCACATCCGACTACCCAGATAATCGAGTGATATCCAAGTATCAACAAGTTTGTTCACTCATTCCTAATGTCTACTAAAATTAATAAATCTCTGTTCGTTATAGTAGATAAAATTTATCCAGTCCACGTTTTTATTCACTGTGACGATGGGGAACAGCGTTTTAAATACTGCTGCTATGGGATCCTGGCTTTGAACTGGTCTGGTACTCCTCTTGGTACTCCAATAGCGTTGATGTACACGAGAGAGTCGAAAGTAGGAATGCTGGTTTCACGCTTGTGTATCTGGCTTTCCGTCGCATATTCATGGATTTGGAGTCACAATCTCTTAATGGTATCAGGAATTTAAAAATGGCACATTTACCCTTCCATTCAGCTGGCAGTACTGGATTAAAGTCACCATTTCCACACATCCACCATAAGTCAGCCCTAGCTACCATCTGATTCAGGAGGGCATTGCCTTGTACCAAGTTAGTGGTGGTGGGACTACAGTATGAGGAACCTAAATGATTTAGGTTAATGGTACCCGTTAAACTCTGGAAACATGTGTAATTCCCTGGATAGGGGCTAACTCCATTGGCCTTTACATGTTTAGGGTTTATGGGGGGATACAACTGTCAAAGCAGATTACACTCTGAAGATTTTTTTCCTTCTGTAGCAGAAAATGAATTAGGTATGAAAAAGCAATGGGGTTTGTCTGGCTGCTTTTAGGGAAGGGCACCATGCCTAGTTGAGGTCTAGCTAGGGCACAGACTATACAACCACTCTTGCTCATGGCGAGTGCAGTATTTTACCTATTCTAACCAATAGTTGGTCTCAGAGAATCCCGTTTCCACAGATAGTTTATCCTCATAGGTTAGGGGCACTAGGAAAGAATCTTTGGAAGCATTAGGTTGCGGGGTCTCTGTTTTATTTAAAATAGGTTGGTCCCTGATATCGTTAAGATAAAAGTGTCCTAATCGGTCAGTGTCCCCGGAATATTTATGCTCATCACATATAGTCCACCGTCCGTAACAGATGGGTTCTGTACCATCAAGTATAGAGAAAGACAGTTGCCAGAATTACAAGTAAGACAGGACCCTACTATACAGCGTTTGGACATGTATTCTGGCTGTAACAAAGTAATTCTAGTTAAGCGGCTTCTACCCGGGTTGTAGGCCCAGTCTTCCCCTTTGTTCAACCCCACCATATTCCAAGACTCACAATCAAAACCATAGCCAGTATTGGCAGTGTTGACATCTATACAGTATACTTTTGGTTTAGTCTATAGGTGTCCCCACCCTACCGCTCCATCTTAGGGGAGGAGACCACATTGCACGAGTCAAATCTATAACTGATTACAGGGTCCGAGGTATAAAACCAAAAACTAGCTCTCCATTCTATCTCTCTTGGCATACAGTCCTTGACGAGCCCCCATTTACCAAGTTAAAAGGATAAGGCACAGTATGTGAGTTCACATCATTCGGTGCCTTTCTTGGGCTCAGCTGTCTTCTTGCAGTGTAAGGCTTCTTTCACACTTCAGTTGTGTGGCGTCAGTTGGGTCCGACATCGTGGCGGATCGACGGATCCGTCAAATTTCATGCAAAAACGGTTCTAACGGATCCGTTTTTTTAACGGATCAGCTGCCCTAATCCGTTAAAAAAACGGATCCGTTAGAACCGTTGCGAACGTTTTTACATCCGTTGCAACCGTTTTTTGACGGATCCGTTTTTTAAAAGGGGAGGATTTCAATGTGATTGGCTACTGGAAACTTCTGGAAAACTATATATAGCGTGTATTTACACCACATCTTTGAAAGGTTGTAGAGAAAGTGGCAGAAATGGAAGGAGTCCTGGCGAACATTGCAAAGATCTATGCAGATTTTACTTTTGAGGCAAATCAGTTGGCAGTCAGCGTTCGAGAGAGGGAGGAACGAAGACTGCGAATCCTACGGCAGCGGCGTAAGAGAAGGCTGTGGATCCATCCCATCACAGCACAACGTATGACCCGTGGTGTTTATTCCACGCTTTACATGGAACTAAGGGAAAACCCTCAAAAGTTCTTCAATTATGTGAGGATGAGAGCTGAAAATTTTGCATTTTTATTGGGCTATGTGGAAGACTGTATACGGAGACGAGACACCCAGATGCGATTCTCAATATCACCAGCAGAGCGTCTCATGGTGACTATTCGGTAAGTCATTTTTTTATTAAATGATTCTCATTCATCAGACTTATAACTGTGTTGGTTTTTTTTGTATTTTTTTTATAAAGTATTGTCTTTTCTTTTTGTTAACAGATTCCTTGCAACTGGAGAGTCCTTCTCATCCCTGCATTTTCAATTTCGACTTGGGATATCCACCATCTCGGGGATCATCAGAGATACCTGCCGGGCATTGTGGGAGTGCCTACAAGTGGAATACATCCCAGAGCCATCACAGGAGAGGTGGCTGGAGATCGCCCAAATTTTTCATCAGATTTGCCAGTTTCCAAATTGTGTTGGAGCAGTTGATGGAAAGCACATAAGGATCGTCAAACCTTCAGGCTCTGGGTCACAGTTTTATAACTATAAGAAGTATTTCTCTATTGTGTTGATGGCCATAGCTGACGCACAATGCAAGTTCATCGCTGTGGATATAGGTGCGTATGGACGTGCAAATGATTCACAAATCTTTAAAAATTCACCAATGGGGCGCCGTTTATATGGAGAGACATTTGATTTTCCGCCCCCTAGACCTCTCCCTGGAACCACCGGTCCACCGTTACCATTTGTTTGTGTTGGAGATGATGCCTTCCAGCTTTCCCCACATTTGCTTAAACCCTTTGGAAGTAGTGGACTGACCCAGAGGAAGAAAATTTTCAATTACCGTTTAACCAGAGCACGCAGAGTAGTGGAATGTGCCTTTGGCATCCTAACTGCCAAATGGAGAGTGCTACTAACTGCCATTAAACTGCAGACTGAAACTGTCGATGATGTGGTCAAAGCGTGCGTTGTCCTGCATAATTTTGTTCTATCAAAAGAACAAGTTTCCCTGGAGGATAATGTTTCAGAAAGCACCTTACGGGATTACCAAAACCCCACTTTTCGCAGTCCAGTTGCAGTCTGCAGAATGCGGGACAGTTTTGCAGACTACTTCATGTCTCCTGCAGGATCAGTTGACTGGCAGTATGAAATGGTGTAAAAAATTTATTTATTTTTATACTTGTAAAAATACCAATTTTTGTTTGCATACAAAATCTTTTTACTTTAATGCAGCATTGTATGTTTTGCAACGGTACCCTTTAAACACTGTTAATGTTACTATTGCCATAACCTTGGTGACTTAATAAATTAAAAGAAAAAAAAAAAGAAAGACAATAAAATTTTTTTTAAACCAAACAACTGTTTATTTATTGACTTTTACAGATTCTCATAGTTTTGGGTGGAGATAGTAGCGGAGGGGCTGACAGGCGGGCGGACCACGTCGAGAGTGGGGGACAGGACATCACGGGGAGGAACAGAAGTGGAATGGGTGGTGAAAACATGAGGTTGTGTAGAGACTTGAGGTGCAGATGTGGTGTGTGTGAGGTATGAAGGTGTTGCTGGGATTGATAACGGAGAAGTTAAAGGGGAAGAATGGAAGGGGGACGTTAAAAACTGGGAAAGACTAAGGGGGGAAGGAACAAATGACGAAGGAGTAGAATGGACGGGAGGAGGACGTACAGGAGGAGGACGGATGGGAGGATAGACGGTGGATTGAGAGGGGAAAGGTGTTGACACATGAAGGGTAGGTGGAGGGGCATGGGATATCGCCTGCGCTAGAGCAGTGTGGCAGCCTTGCATCACATGCATCTGCAGGTCAGGAGTTAGATTTTCCATGTGCCTGAGGACCGCCTGAAAAAAACAGTGCCTTGGTGACTGGTTTGCATCTGATTGCATCCTATCAAGACGACTGCTGAGTTCAAGTATGCTTTTGTTAAGCATATTGTACCCAGCAGACGTTTGCTCACTCAAAAGCTTGATGGCACTGTGAAAGGATGCATTCAGATGCAAAAAGTCAGGCGCATAGCTCCTTTCCTGACCTCTCTGGCGCTGCCGTCCTGACCACAAAGTTGGTCTAGAAGTTGCGGCAGTGGCAGAGGGGTGGGGTAAAGGGAACTCTAACTCATCACCTGCAGCTTCAAGTGACGAAGTCCGCCCTGCTGCTCCAGCGCTGGTGGATGAGGCTGAGGGATCAAACAAAAGGGTAGGTGCAGAAACAGAGGGGTCGACGTGGTCCCCGGTGGCGGACTCTCGAGGGATCGCTCCAGAGGGCTGCAACTCTGATGCAGGCTCCCGAGTGCTGCAGAAAGTGCTGTTAAAGAAGAAGAAAAAAAATATTAGTATCTTTATATTACAATTGCCCTTACTGCAAAAAAATTGAAGGTTACACATTTTTTCAGTTTGACTGAAAATATGTGGTGTTGAATATTTACCTTCTGCTCAGCAGCGTCGACCGTAGGAACGACAGGGCTCTGGCATGTTTGTATCTGCTCCTGCGTCCTCTAGATCCACTCGGGGCCTGCATCTCCTTATTAAACTCCCTCTTGAAGCGATCCCTGATTGACCGCCACCGCACGATAATCCTGTTACCTGGAAAGAGATAGCAAAAATTGGTTACTATACACCACATTAAATCATGCTAAAATAAGGTTATGAAGTGTGAATACTTACGCGCTAGATCCTGGGCCCCAGCATCGAGTTCCTCCCAGTTATCCATAACAGCACTGCACACTTCCTCCCATAGCCGTCGGGTGATTAACTGGTCAGCATGGCGGCGGTCCGACATGTTCCACAGCGGCTCCCTACTTTGTACTGCTTCGATGAGGGTGTTCACATCGATGCCCTCCTCTTCATCATCTTGTTCGGGAGCACGCTGTGAAGCCTACGAAAAATATAACAATAAAAAGGGAAAGATTACAACACATGAATTTTACATTTTACTACACAACAAAACAAAAAGGAACTTACTCTTCGGCGACCGCCGCGATTATCATTCCGACGACTATGGGAGGTGCTTTGAGGAACTCTATGTCGAGCCCCGGATTGTGAGGACTAATAAAAAAAATTAAAAAAAAAAAAATTAATAATGTTCTTAGATTGAGGCATATGTATTGTGTGTGCTGTCATGAATGTTTGTGTTGGGTGTAGTGCATTGTATGTGAGGATCGGTCTGTTCAAAACTTACACTATGCGCTCCCGCTCCTTGTCTTTCTCCACCCTGTCCGTCTCCTTCTGTAAGCCCCTCTGCTTCATATTCCTGTGAATACAGAACACATAAAGGGTTAAAAACAATGACCATAGTTGTATCACCAAAAAATTTTACAGAACAAAAAAAAAAAAATACAATACCTCAGTTTGCTGCTGATGTGCTGGGGGGCTCTCAGAAGAAGACATTATGGTCTTTGCGTACCTCTTGGTCCCAAGTATCTGTAAGTATACAGACAGTTCTAAGCTACTATACACAAGGATAGATGCAGCTGTAGGATTTAACAGTTACATCTTTTTTAAAAACTTTTACATTTCATCCCACACAAAATGAAATTTTTTTTCTAACCGTCATACTTTATATGGTAGATATGCTTGATGCACAAGCTGCCAAACCCTCTAGCCCTGTTTCCCCACCAAAAAAACCCCCCAAGAACCCTTTAAAGCAACACCAAAACTGAAATTGATATGCGCAATGCGCATGTTGGTAAAAGCCACCTATCAAACCTTATCAAAAATGTTCCTCATTCGAACTTAAAATACCAATTCCAAAAATTGGTAATTATGATTACCCTACAGTTTGTATTTTCTAAAACCGGATAACATATTCTATACACAAGATTTGCATTACACATTTATATATATAACCTTTACTGCATGTTTACCCAATATTACATTTATCTTGCAATGAGACTACTGACAGTTTTGTGTAATTTTTATTACTATTTTTTAAAAAAAATTTTTTTTTTTTAATGGTACAGTAGGAGCTACACTGCTCTTTATTTGAAATACTATAACATTTGGGATAACAACAAAAATGCAGAACACATCACACATCATTTATACACACACACAAAACTCATTTTACACCACAGCTATAAAAAATAACAGCTAATAGTATGAAAAACATATAAACAGGGCAGGCAGGCGCACGCACACAAGCACGCACACAAGCATGCACGCACACAAGCACGCACACAAGCACGCACGCACACAAGCATGCAAGCACGCACGCACGCACACAAGCATGCAAGCACGCACGCACGCACGCACACAAGCACGCACGCACACAAGCATGCACGCACACAAGCACGCACACAAACACGCACGCACACAAGCACGCACGCACGCATGCATGCATGCTGGATGGCAGTACTCACATGGCTGTCTCAGGCAGGGTCTGGCTTGCAGGGCCTCTCTGGCTGGATGGCAGTGCCTGGCTGGCAAAGTCTTGCTGGCAGAGTGTCTCTGGCTTGCAGGGCCTCTCTGGCTGGATGGCAGTGCCTGGCTGGCAAAGTCTTGCTGGCAGAGTGTCTCTGGCTTGCAGGGCCTCTCTGGCTGGATGGCAGTGCCTGGCTGGCAAAGTCTTGCTGGCAGAGGTCTTGCTGGCTGGGTCTGGCTGGGTCTCTCGGGCATGGAAGGGTCTCTCTTGCTGGCTGGTACATTTGGGAATGACCTGTCCTCTTTATATAGTTTTTGGGTTGTCTGGGCAAAGTTGCAACTTTTTGGAGCATGCTCAATCAAAAAAAGCGGATTGAGGCGACGGATCCGCCAAAAAACGGATCGCGACGGATCCGTCGCCCATAGGCACCCATTAAAAAAAAAGGCGGACGCGACGGATCCGCCGCGTTCCGCCTTTTTGCCGGCGACAAAAAACGTTACAAAGTCCGTCAATGTCTAGACAACGTCCGCCAAATATCGACGGATCCGTCGCAAGGCGGATGGAACGGACGACCATCCGCCACAATCCGTCTCTAATGCAAGTCAATGGAAAAATAGCGGATCCGCCCCAAAAAAAAAACGGATCCGCCATTTTACGAAAATGGCGGTTTTTGACTGACGCCGAAAGACTGAAGTGTGAAAGAGGCCTAAGGTGTGAATCCAGTTAGCCTTTCACTCGAGTTTTATGGCCATCTCAGTTGGCAGCAGAATTTGGAAGGGTCCATTAAATCGAGGCTCAAAGACCCATGTGTCGTTTGACCACCACCCAGTCTCCAGGCTACAGGGGGTGTCTAGACCAAAAATACCCTCTCGGCCAACAGAGGGGACACCTCTAAGCCAGAACATATAAACCTAAAAACACTCACTAGGTTGCAGAGTAGAAAGGCCAATATACGCACAAATTCGCAACCAAGTTAGAAGAGGTATCAAAAACAGTAAATAATTTTATTAAGGTATCAAATATACATAAATATAATAATTACATACAGACAAAAACGGTGAAAGGAAAAAAGTGTGCCAAATGACACCAGCAAAAGAGATGTAAATGGATGCTGGAAAGAAGACACACCAGGTGCAGGCTTCCTGATACCACAACCACGCTGGAAAATGCCTATAAATTGCAATAGTAGTCTGCAGTGAGGTAATAATCAAACTCCAAAAAAGTAAAAAAGTGAAAAACATGGGCGTGACTAATAAATCATTGGAGTAAATGTATCAAAGAAAACTGGAGACCACATTCAAATAAACATATTACTACGCTCAATAAGAGCAAGGCATGCAGATGTACTGCACACCGGCACCCCTAAGTCTTAAGGCCAATGTAAGCATGCTATGAGTGTATCAAGGACATTACCTTGGGACATGGTAGGGACCGTGCACCAGCGTGGTGTGAACAGGAGGAGGCCTCGACGTATGTTTCGCCGTAGCGGGCTTCGTCAGGAGGCGTGGCTTATTGTTGACTGGGCTGGGGTATAAATGTGAGAGGAAGGGGGTGTATTGGCCAATCGGCGCGCGCCCATCATGTTGTGAAGGTCCCCGACCGGCGGATGCAGCGGCGCACCACGGGACATGGGCGGGAGGACGAACGTCATCTCCACCCATCTCCGCGGCAACGCCGCAAACATCCGGCACGGCCGGGGACGCCACAGCGCATGCGTGGGGCGCGCTCAGACCAAAGGGATGGATGGCAGAAACATCAATGCCGCAGCGGAAACAAAAATAAACGGAGAAGACTAAGGATTGGATCAGAAGTTAATCGGGCGCATTGTTCTCAAGAAAAAAGGGCCGGTAAACCCATAAAGGGCAAACACAAAAGAATAATTGATACATAAGAAGTAAACCAGGGACAGAAAATAAAGGATAATATGTCATAAAAGATAATATGCCCAGACACTGGTGCCAGGTCACAGGGTACAAAAATATATAGAGCATGGGTAAATGAAAATAAACAAATACCCAATGCTAAGTTAATTGTTTGCAACCATGCGCCATATCAAATAGGTATACACAACCCATCAAGTTGGTATGCTAATATACAAAACAAGCACACTAATATAGAGTAAATGACATGTATGACAGCATAATAATAAACATACATCTAGTCCCATAGAATAGCACCAAAAATAAATTATGGGACCGTAAATGTCCACATAGGCCCATACAAAGAAGTATGGTGCCCAAACAAAGGTGGGTATAACATGACAGTCTCGTAGATGATGAAATTATTTTGATTGATCCAATAGGTGCAGGTCTCCTGTTCAATAATGTCCACCGCAGAGTCCCGCCAGAAAAGACAAATACAGACGGAAGACAGGTAAGTGTCTAAACAAGAATAAAAATCTAAAATTAAAAATCAATATAAAAACACATACAGAATGTGACTCAAAAAAGAAATATGAAAGAACCCAACACACTAAATTTAAAAACAGCCTGCATTTAAAGGAAAGACTTGAAGCTGATGGCCTCATTGAGGCCTATCGGTGAGAGTGTACCTAAATTAACCATCCAGCGTGTCTCTTTTTGGAGGAGTTTTTGTTTAACATTGCCACCACGAATCCCCATATAGACATGGTCAATGCCACGAAAGCTTAACCCTTTGGGGTTACTCTGGTGGACATCAAAAAAATGTCTAGGTATTGACTTGAGTAAAAAAGGCTCGGAACACGTGGCCGAGTTTTTGATGTCACTGATGTGCTCCTGGACACGAGCCTTAAAAGCCCTAGTTGTCATGCAGGGCCGGACTGGGACCAAAAAGCAGCCCTGGCACAAATAAAAATTCACCAGCCCACATACGAGTGTCGTAGAATCAAATCGTAAAGCACTGACAGGTTGTGCTGACTTTTTTGCTTTATTTGTTACACCAATCAAATGTGTTATACCACTTTATATATGTAACCTGCAGTGGCCATAGGGGGAATAGAGATCAGATCAACACAGATGGGCTGCAGACTATCATCACACTGCAGAATATGCTAAAAAATACAGCACTGATCACACTCAAGTAACACACACTACAGATACCACACACACACTACAGATACCACACACACACACACTACAGATACCACACACACACACTACAGATACCACACACACTAGATACCACACACACACTACAGATACCCCACACACACACACACACTACAGATACCCCACACACACACACTACAGATACCCCCCCCACACACTACAGATACCCCCCCCACACACACACACACTACAGATACCCCACACACACACACACTAGATACCCCCCACACACACACACACTAGATACCACACACACTACAGATACCCCACACACACACTACAGATACCACACACACACTACTGATACCCCACACACACACTACAGATACCCCCCACACACACACACACACACTACAGATACCCCACACACACACTACAGATACCACACACACACACTACAGATACCCCACACACACACACACACTACAGATACCCCACACACACTACAGATACACCCCACACACACACTGCAGATACCCCCCCCACACACACACACACTACAGATACCCCACACACACACACACACTACAGATACCCCACACACACACTACAGATACCCCACACACACACTACAGATACCCCACACACACACTACAGATACCACACACACACACACACACACACACACACACTACAGATACCCCACACACACACTATGATACCACACACACACACACACTACAGATACCCCCCCCCCCCCACACACACACACACACACACACACTACAGATACCACACACTCCTCTGTGCTGTAGGAGAGGCCACTATACATGTGCAGCTCCTTCTGCTCACAGCATTCACTTTCCCAGCACCTCCCCCGCTCTCTCCTTCTCTGTCGGGGCTGTGGACGAGAGCAGGAGATGTGACCATGAGGAACTGAGCTGCTTCTCTATCTGTCCCTCGGAGCACACACAGGTAGATATGGCTGACCTTGCAGCTTGATTGCTTGCAGGCTGCTCTCTCCCTCAGAGGCGCCCAGTGCAGGGGGACAGGAGCACTGGCCAATCAGCTCTTCTATCAATCTGATGCTCATTGGCCAGTGTTCTTCTCCAGCATGGTACGCCCCTTTTATGAATGGCTGAACCCGGCGCAGCAAAGAAAAAAAAAAATCAATGTATAGAAAAATATTTGCACCCCCACCCAACCAGTGGCACCGCCACCGTGAGCAGGCTTCTACCCGTCCTCTGTCCCCGTCTACACAGAAACTTACTGCTGCAGTCTCCCTATGTTCTGTCACTGCTATCAGGGACATCTTTAATGTAAATACTTTCATGCCCTGTCGCCGCACTAGACAGGAAGAAGTGGGCGGTCTGATGGCCTGATCACAAGCTGTAGTGGGAGGCATGGCCGGAGCAGCACAGCGTGGTCCCCCATCCTGTTCTATGTTACCTCACTGCAGCAGTAGTGATCAGGTCTCAGGACATCAGCCGCCCACTTCCTCCTTTCTAGTGCAGCGCGATCAAGTGCGCAAGGCAAGCAAATGCCGGCTGGCGTGCTGGCTGCTGAAGTGAACTCCCACTGACAATGCTGAAGGGGCGATATCTCTTGCGGCCTATTACAAGGACCGGCCCTTCTGGCATTTGCCAGAAATGCCCTATGGCCAGTCCGGCCCTGTTGTCATGCCAATATAAATGCGGTTACACGGGCATTTAGCATAATACACAATGGCTTCTGTATTGCAAGTAATGTGATGTACAATCCTATACGTCTTATCTCCAGCGGAGTTAGTAAACTCCTTAGTTCTGGGGATGTACTTGCAAGCAGAGCAGCTGCCACATGGGAAGCATCCCCACGGAGGACCCTTAGAATTAATGCCAAAGGGGTTACTTTTAGGGGGGACATAATGGCTATTACAGAGAGTATCACGTAGCGTGCGGGATCTCCGCCACGTGATAAGTGGATAAGGAGTCAATTGTCCAGACAGGTCCCTGTCTGTCAGGAGGACCGGCCAGTGTTTTTTGAAAATTTCGTTAATTTTAGTCCAATTCGAATTGAATTGGGTAATAAAACGTGGTGCCGAAGCATTATTAGTTGTAGATCTCCTGGATGGTCCTGCCAAGAGCGAGGGCCTGTCTGAACATAAAGCCCGCGAATACCCTCTCTGGATATCAATCTGTCATACATGTCATTTACTCTATATTAGTGTGCTTGTTTTGTATATTAGCATACCAACTTGATGGGTTGTGTATACCTATTTGATATGGCGCATGGTTGCAAACAATTAACTTAGCATTGGGTATTTGTTTATTATAGTGCTTTGGAACAAAGCACTATACTGTTATTCCACCGTGGTAAACTTCTTATTATAGTGCTTTGGAACAAAGCACTATACTGTTATTCCACCGTGGTAAACTTCTTATTATAGTGCTTTGGAACAAAGCACTATACTGTTATTCCACCGTGGTAAACTTCTTCTTATTCTTATTATTCAGTCCGCACGTAATGCGGCCCGAACCGCTAAACTCACAGACTCCAGTGAGGTGTCATTTCGAAGCCAGCGTCTCCAAGAGGTGTGCTAAGTATTTTTCGTGCCGATCGGATTTGTAGTTTTTGCGCAATTTGTGTTTGAAAAAAGTCTTTCAATGCGTTTCAATAGAGAAATTTTCCTATACGTTTATAATGGGCTGGTTTCTGAGGCAATTTCTAAAAATAACTGCCACCTGGCCGATTAGCTCATTGATATGCGCAGTCAGACACAGTTACTATGCCAACGCCTATGAAGTCTACATCAGCTCACCAGGTCACAAGTTTTGTCAGATAATATCAGCTCTTAAAGTGACAGTACAGCACAATTCCAAACCACTATCTGTAGTCTTATAATTATTAGACTGTGGCCCGATTCTAACTCATCGGGTATTCTAGAATATGTATGTCCACGTAGTATATTGCACAGCCACACAGTACAAAGCGCAGAGCCACGCAGTACACAGCGCAGAGCCACGCAGTACACAGCGCAGAGCCGCGCAGTACACAGCGCAGAGCCGCGCAGTATAAAGCGCAGAGCCGCGCAGTACACAGCGCAGAGCCGCGCAGTATAAAGCGCAGAGCCGCGCAGTATAAAGCGCAGAGCCGCGCAGTATAAAGCGCAGAGCCGTGCAGTACACAGCGCAGAGCCGCGCAGTACACAGCGCAGAGCCGCGCAGTACACAGCGCAGAGCCGCGCAGTACACAGCGCAGAGCCGCGCAGTACACAGCGCAGAGCCATGCAGTACACAGCGCAAAGCCGCGCAGTATAAAGCGCAGAGCCGCGCAGTACACAGCGCAGAGCCGCGCAGTACACAGCGCAGAGCCGCGCAGTACACAGCGCAGAGCCGCGCAGTATAAAGCGGAGAGCCGCGTAGTACACAGCGCAGAGCCGCGCAGTACACAGCACAGAGCCGCGCAGTACACAGCGCAGAGCCACGCAGTACACAGCGCAGAGCCACGCAGTACACAGCGCAGAGCCGAGCAGTACACAGCGCAGAGCCGCGCAGTACACAGCGCAGAGCCGCGCAGTACACAGCACAGAGCCGCGCAGTACACAGCGCAGAGCCGAGCAGTACACAGCGCAGAGCCGCGCAGTACACAGCGCAGAGCCGCGCAGTACACAGCACAGAGCCGCGTAGTACACAGCGCAGAGCCGAGCAGTACACAGCGCAGAACCGCGCAGTACTCAGCACAGAGCCACGCAGTACACAGCGCAGAGCCGCGCAGTACACAGCGCAGAGCCGCGCAGTATAAAGCGGAGAGCCGCGCAGTACACAGTGCAGAGCCGAGCAGTACACAGCGCAGAGCTGCGCAATACACAGCGCAGAGCCGCGCAGTACACAGCGCAGAGCCGCGCAGTACACAGCGCAGAGCCGCGCAGTACACAGCGCAGAGCCGCGCAGTACACAGCGCAGAGCCGCGCAGTATAAAGCGGAGAGCCACGCAGTACACAGCGCAGAGCCGAGCAGTACACAGCGCAGAGCCGCGCAGTACACAGCACAGAGCCGCGCAGTACACAGCGCAGAGCCGCGCAGTACACAGCGGAGAGCCGCGCAGTACACAGCGCAGAGCCGAGCAGTACACAGCGCAGAGCCGCGCAGTACACAGCGCAGAGCCGCGCAGTACACAGCGCAGAGCCGCGCAGTACACAGCGGAGAGCCGCGCAGTACACAGCGCAGAGCCGCGCAGTACAGAGCGCAGAGCCGCGCAGTATAAAGCGCAGAGCCGCGCAGTACACAGCGCAGAGCCGCGCAGTACACAGCGCAGAGCCGCGCAGTACACAGTGCAGAGCCGCACAGTACACAGCACAGAGCCGCGCAGTACACAGCGCAGAGCCACCCAGTATACAGCGCAGAGCCGCGCAGTATACAGCGCAGAGCCGCGCAGTACACAGCGTAGAGCCACGCAGTATGCAGCGCAGAGCCGCGCAGTATACAGCGCAGAGCCGCGTAGTATACTGTGCAGAGCCCCGCAGTAAACAGCGCAGAGCCGCGCAGTACACAGCGTAGAGCCACGCAGTATGCAGCGCAGAGCCGCGCAGTATACAGTGCAGAGCCCCGCAGTATACAGCGCAGAGCCGCGCAGTACAAAGCGCAGAGCCGCGCAGTATACAGCGCAGAGCCGCGCAGTATACAGCGCAGAACGCGCAGTACACAGTGCAGAGCCGCGCAGTACACAGCGCAGAGCCGTGCAGTACACAGCGCAGAGCCGCGCAGTACACAGCGCAGAGCCACGCAGTATACAGCGCAGAGCCGCGTAGTATACAGCGCAGAGCCGCGTAGTATACAGCGCAGAGCCGCGTAGTATACAGCGCAGAGCCACGCAGTATACAGCGCAGAGCCACGCAGTATACAGCACAGAGCCACGTAGTTATACTGCCCAGTCACGTAGTATATTGTCCAGTCACATAGTATACTGCATATCCCTGTTAAAAAAAAAAAAGAATTAAAATAAAAAAGTTACATACTCACCTCCTGGAGCGGCCGGTATCTGATGGTTGTTGCACCTCCTAGAGCGGCCGGTACACGATGCTTGTTGCACCTGGAGTGGCCGGTACCCGATGCTTGTTGCGCGCTCCGGTCCCAAGAGTGCATTGCGGTCTCACGAGATGATGACGTAGCGGTGTTGTGAGACAGAAAGACGGAAGTGCCCTTAGACAATTATATAGTAGATTACCCCGCTCACCAAATCGGACCCCGAGGGGCCCGGCTCACCAAATCAGACCCAGAGTGACCCCGCCCCCTAAATCAGTCCCAGAGTGACCCCGCCCACCAAATCGGACCCAGAGTGGCTCCGCCCACCAAATCGGACCCAGAGTGACCCCTTCCACCAAATCAGACCCAGAGTGACCCCTTCCACCAAATCGGACCCAGAGTGACCCCTTCCACCAAATCAGGCCCAGAGTGACCCCGCCCACCAAATCGGACCCAGAGTGACCCCACCCACCAAATCGGACCCTGAGGTGCCCAGCCCACCAAATCAGACCCTGAGGTGCCCAGCCCACCAAATCGGACCGAGTGACCCCACCCACCAAATTGGTCCCTAAGGTGCCCCGCCCACCAAATCGGACCCAGAGTGGCTCCGCCCACCGAATCGGACCCAGAGTGGCCGCGCCCACAGAATCGGACCAAAAGTGACCCCGCCCACCGAATCGGACCTAGATTTACCCCGCCCACAAAATCAGACCCAGATTGACCCAACCCACCAAATCGGACCGCCTGAGGGGCACCCAAGTGTCAAAGTCTTGCAGGGGCAGCCCGGGCACCATTCCAAAGCACTATCTGTAGTTCCTTCAGGAAATACCCATCTAGTTCTTATTATTATTATTCAGTCCGCACGTAATGCGGCCCGAACCGCTAAACTCACAGACTCCAGTGAGGTGTCATTTCGAAGCCAGCGTTCCTGAGAGGTGTGCTAAGTATTTTTCGTGTCGATCGGATTTGTAGTTTTGGCGCAATTTGCGTTTGAAAAAAGTGTCTCAATGCATTTCAATAGGGAAATTTTCCAATACGTTTATAATGGGCCTGATTTCTGAGACAATTTCTAAAAATAACTGCCACCTGGCTGATTACCTCATTGATATGCGCAGTGAGACCCAGTTACTATGCCAACGCCTATAAACTCTACCAGCCCACCAGGTCACAAGTTTTGTCAGATAATATCAGCTCTTAAAGTGACAGTACAGCACAATTACAAAACACATCTGTAGTCTTATCATTATTGCCCCGCTCACCAAATCGGACCCAGCCCACCAAATCGGACCAGAGTGCCCCCGCTTGCCAAATCGGACCCAGAGTGCCCCCGCCCGCCAAATCGGACCCAGAGTGGCCCCGCCCGCCAAATCGGACCCAGAGTGGCGCCGCCCGCCAAATCGGACCCAGAGTGGCGCCGCCCGCCAAATCGGACCCAGAGTGGCGCCGCCCGCCAAATCGGACCCAGAGTGGCGCCGCCCGCCAAATCGGACCCAGAGTGGCGCCGCCCGCCAAATCGGACCCAGAGTGGCGCCGCCCGCCAAATCGGACCCAGAGTGGCGCCGCCCGCCAAATCGGACCCAGAGTGGCGCCGCCCGCCAAATCGGACCCAGAGTGGCGCCGCCCGCCAAATCGGACCCAGAGTTGCGCCGCCCGCCAAATCGGACCCAGAGAGGCGCCACCCGCCAAATCGGACCCAGAGTGGCGCCGCCCGCAAAATCGGACCCAGAGTGGCGCCGCCCGCCAAATCGGACCCAGAGTGACCCGGGCCGCCAAATCGGACCCAGAGTGACCCGGGCCGCCAAATCGGACCCAGAGTGACCCGGGCCGCCAAATCGGACCCAGAGTGGCGCCGCCCGCCAAATCGGACCCACAGTGGCGCCGCCCGCCAAATCGGACCCAGAGTGGCGCCGCCCGCCAAATCGGACCCAGAGTGGCGCCGCCCGCCAAATCGGACCCAGAGTGGCGCCGCCCGCCAAATCGGACCCAGAGTGGCGCCGCCCGCCAAATCGGACCCAGAGTGACCCGGGCCGCCAAATCGGACCCAGAGTGGCGCCGCCCGCCAAATCGGACCCAGAGTGGCGCCGCCCGCCAAATCAAACCCAGAGTGGCGCCGCCCGCCAAATCGGACCCAGAGTGGCGCCGCCCGCCAAATCGGACCCAGAGTGACCCGGCCCGCCAAATCGGACCCAGAGTGACCCGGCCCGCCAAATCGGACCCAGAGTGACCCGGCCCGCCAAATCGGACCCAGAGTGACCCGGCCCGCCAAATCGGACCCAGAGTGACCCGGCCCGCCAAATCGGACCCAGAGTGACCCGGCCCGCCAAATCGGACCCAGAGTGGCGCCGCCCGCCAAGTCGGACCCAGAGTGGCGCCGCCCGCCAAGTCGGACCCAGAGTGGCGCCGCCCGCCAAGTCGGACCCAGAGTGGCGCCGCCCGCCAAGTCGGACCCAGACTGGCGCCGCCCGCCAAATCGGACCCATAGTGACCCGGCCCACCAAATCGGATCCAGAGTGACCCGGCCCACCAAATCGGACCCAGAGTGACCCGGGCCACCAAATCGGACCCAGAGTGACCCGGGCCACCAAATCGGACCCAGAGTGACCCGGGCCACCAAATCGGACCCAGAGTGACCCGGGCCACCAAATCGGCCCCAGAGTGACCCGGGCCACCAAATCGGGCCCAGATTGACCCGGGCCACCAAATCGGGCCCAGAGTGACCCGGGTTGACCAAATCGGGCCCAGAGTGACCCGGGCCACCAAATCGGGCCCAGAGTGACCCGGGCCACCAAATCGGACCAAGAGTGACCCGGGCCACCAAATGGGACCCAGAGTGACCCGGGCCACCAAATGGGACCCAGAGTGACCCGGGCCACCAAATGGGACCCAGAGTGACCCGGCCCACCAAATGGGACCCAGAGTGACCCGGGCCACCAAATCGGCCCCAGAGTGACCCGGGCCACCAAATCGGGCCCAGATTGACCCGGGCCACCAAATCGGGCCCAGAGTGACCCGGGTTGACCAAATCGGGCCCAGAGTGACCCGGGCCACTAAATCGGGCCCAGAGTGACCCGGGCCACCAAATCGGACCAAGAGTGACCCGGGCCACCAAATGGGACCCAGAGTGACCCGGGCCACCAAATGGGACCCAGAGTGACCCGGGCCACCAAATGGGACCCAGAGTGACCCGGCCCACCAAATGGGACCCAGAGTGACCCGGCCCACCAAATCGGACCCAGAGTGACCCGGCCCACCAAATCGGACCCAGAGTGACCCAGCCCACCAAATCGGACCCAGAGTGACCCGGCCCACCAAATCGGACCCAGAGTGACCCGGCCCACCAAGCCTCAACCCTGAGGGGCTACAACTACCAAACCAGCGCCTGAGGGGCACCCAAGTGTGAAAGTCTTGCAGGGGCAGCCCGGGCACCATTCCAAAGCACTATCTGTAGTTCCTTCAGGAAATACCCATCTAGTTTTCATTTACCCATGCTCTATATATTTTTGTACCCTGTGACCTGGCGCCAGTGTCTGGGCATATTATCTTTTATGACATATTATCCTTTATTTTCTGTCCCTGGTTTACTTCTTATGTATCAATTATTCTTTTGTGTTTGCCCTTTATGGGTTTACCGGCCCTTTTTTCTTGAGAACAATGCGCCCGATTAACTTCTGATCCAATCCTTAGTCTTCTCCGTTTATTTTTGTTTCCGCTGCGGCATTGATGTTTCTGCCATCCATCCCTTTGGTCTGAGCGCACCCCACGCATGCGCTGTGGCGTCCCCGGCCGTGCCGGATGTTTGCGGCGTTGCCGCGGAGATGGGCGGAGATGACGTTCGTCCTCCCGCCCATGTCCCGTGGTGCGCCGCTGCATCCGCCGGCCGGGGACCTTCACAACATGATGGGCGCGCGCCGATTGGCCAATACACCCCCTTCCTCTCACATTTATACCCCAGCCCAGTCAACAATAAGCCACACCTCCTGACGAAGCCCGCTACGGCGAAACGTACGTCGAGGCCTCCTCCTGTTCACACCACACTGGTGCACGGTCCCTACCATGTCCCAAGGTAATGTCCTTGATACACTCATAGCATGCTTACATTGGCCTTAAGACTTAGGGGTGCCGGTGTGCAGTACATCTGCATGCCTTGCTCTTATTGAGCGTAGTAATATGTTTATTTGAATGTGGTCTCCAGTTTTCTTTGATACATTTACTCCAATGATTTATTAGTCACGCCCATGTTTTTCACTTTTTTAGTTTTTTGGAGTTTGATTGATTATTACCTCACTGCAGACTACTATTGCAATTTATAGGCATTTTCCAGCGTGGTTGTGGTATCAGGAAGCCTGCACCTGGTGTGTCTTCTTTCCAGCATCCATTTACATCTCTTTTGCTGGTGTCATTTGGCACACTTTTTTCCTTTCACCGTTTTTGTCTGTATGTAATTATTATATTTATGTATATTTGATACCTTAATAAAATTATTTACTGTTTTTGATACCTCTTCTAACTTGGTTGCGAATTTGTGCGTATATTGGCCTTTCTACTCTGCAACCTAGTGAGTGTTTTTAGGTTTATATGCAGGGGGTGTCTCCCTTCCACAGAATCTGGATCTGGAAGAGAAACGTAATCTCGAGAGTGCAATAATATAAAAAGACAGCCTATCATGTTGTGTCTGGAGCTGCTGTGGAAAATACAACCCTAGCTTAGGGGCTGACCCAAATAACACCTCGTAGTGGTTGTGGCCTGTCTTTTTGGTGGGCGTTTACCAGACTGAAAGAGTGCAAGGGGCAAGCATTCTGTCCATGGTCTACCTGTTTCACCCATGGCCTTTTTAGATTTTCAGTTTCAGGATCCCATTCAATCTCTCTACTCTACCACTACTTTGTGGATGGTATTAAATATGAAAGGCCTGTTCCACTCCCAGGGCAGACATTATTTTCTACATTACTTCTCTGATAAAGTGGATGCCTCTGTCACTCTCTATAAGGGCCGGACTGGGACTAAAATTCGGCCCAGGCATTTGAAGTTACACAAGCCCACTTGTCACATGGTGAGTGTATAATATCTTTGTACACTTGTAGGTTACAAGAAGTGAGGGGAGTGTAACACGACTATATAACATATAATTACAGCTGTATCCAGATTACAGCTCGATCCTATTTATTGCTTTTAGCTGCAGTACCAAGAAATGGCGCTACTTTACCTACATAACTAGATCTCGTAGATAATGAAGGGATGAGACGACCAAAGGCTATGGAACCTCATTCTGATGCTCCATAAACTTTGCCTACAGCCACTTTTGGTTCCGCTGCGCAGCACGAGACCCGGTGACTCTGAAGAGCAGTGACATCAGTAACGTCACCGCTCTTCAGATATTCCGGGTCTTGCGCTGAGCTCGGCGACTGTGAAGACTGGTATTGTTACTACCGTCACCGCTCTTCAGAGTCACTGGTCTCGCCAGGTCTGGGCTAGTAGTGGGGATGTCTGATAGTCACCTCTCCATTACTTACACCAGGGATTGATAGCAGCTGACATTACGCAGCTGACATCAACCCTAAAAATCATTACACATACCAGAATTAAATGCTTTGGCGGTTGGGAAAAGCAGTAGAGTTAGCGCTACTCCCAGGTGCCGGGTGCTAACTACAACGGTCATCATCCTTGCCTGGTCTCCCTGTGAAGCATTTCTATTGTATTGCTGATCTCAGGACACTAAACGAGTGTGATCAACAATACTGAAGTCGTTCGCTTGTTTCCCGGCCTCTTTACACCAACTGAGAAAGAATGATGGGGACAGAACAATCACAATTAGATCAATCTGTCCCCATACAGTATCATGTTATCAGCAGCACAACTACAGTTTACACCGGCGATGTGCTGCTGAGAACAAGGATTTCTGTTCCCACATAAACAATCCTATCACTCGATGAATAGGCAGCATTTTGCTTGTTTAGTATAATACACCCCATAGTCTTCCATATATTATAATGTGCACCTCAGTCCTCCATATAGTATAATACACTCCTCAGTCCTCCTTATAGTATAATACACTCCTCAGTCCTCCATATAGTATAATACACTCCTCATAGTCCTCCACATAGTATAATACACTCTTCAGTCCTCCATATAGTATAATACACTCATCAGTCCTCCATATAGTATAATACACTCCTCAGAGTCCTCCATATAGTAAAATATACTGCTCAGTCCTCCATATAGTATTTTACACTCCTCATAGTGCTCCATATAGTATAATGCACCGCCATAGTCATCCATCCAAACACCAGAAATTAGAGCAAAAGACCACAAAATATGTATATCATAAAACAGTAAATTTTATTTTAGACATCAAATATGACATATAGAGGTAAGTATCAAACAAGTAATTAGAACAGAGCAAAAGATTAGGTAGAGAGTGCACCTCAAGTATTGGCACCCCAAGGACAAAAGTATGGAAATATAGCTATCTCATATAGTCCAAACAAGGATCAGATTAAAGTAAAGTGCCAGTGCATATAATTTTATCCATAGCCTGAATGGTCACATAAGTCTCAAAAGTAAGATCCCATCATAGAGATCATTATATCAATTAGCGGCCATATGGCTAATATGGTCTAAACAGTGAAAGAGACATGAGACCACCCGTAGATCTTACCCATATCTTTGTCCATAGGATGGGTACCTGACCTGTCTACCTAGTGTGAACACTTACCTATGGCTAATAATATGGTAAAGCCTGCATTTATAGGAAGGTCAGAACCAACTGTGTTTGGATGTAATTAAAATCACAGCATGGTGAACACATTTAGCTCAGCCATCTTATGTACATGTCTAATAAAACAACATTCATTACCAGAAAGGGTAGAGGAGATCCAGATGAATGTTGTTTTATTAGACATGTACATAAGATGGCTGAGCTAAATGTGTTGTATCCTTTTTACTGAATATATGTGGGTTTCTATAATGTTATTACATATACTTAGGCCTACCATATGGGTATGTCCTATTATATAGGATATTTTTTGTCTGCTATTATGTGCAGTCTAGCACTGGCCAATATTGAATAAAGTGTGTCATTCTTGTCTTTTTACATGATATTTAGCATTCATTGCCTGATATACAGGTCCTTCTCAAAAAATTAGCATATAGTGTTAAATTTCATTATTTACCATAATGTAATGATTACAATTAAACTTTCATATATTATAGATTCATTATCCACCAACTGAAATTTGTCAGGTCTTTTATTGTTTTAATACTGATGATTTTGGCCTACAACTCCTGATAACCCAAAAAACCTGTCTCAATAAATTAGCATATCAAGAAAAGGTTCTCTAAACGACCTATTACCCTAATCTTCTGAATCAACTAATTAACTCTAAACACATGCAAAAGATACCTGAGGCTTTTAAAAACTCCCTGCCTGGTTCATTACTCAAAACCCCCATCATGGGTAAGACTAGCGACCTGACAGATGTCAAGAAGGCCATCATTGACACCCTCAAGCAAGAGGGTAAGACCCAGAAAGAAATTTCTCAACAAATAGGCTGTTCCCAGAGTGCTGTATCAAGGCACCTCAATGGTAAGTCTGTTGGAAGGAAACAATGTGGCAGAAAACGCTGTACAACGAGAAGAGGTGACCGGACCCTGAGGAAGATTGTGGAGAAGGACCGATTCCAGACCTTGGGGAACCTGAGGAAGCAGTGGACTGAGTCTGGTGTGGAAACATCCAGAGCCACCGTGCACAGGCGTGTGCAGGAAATGGGCTACAGGTGCCGCATTCCCCAGGTAAAGCCACTTTTGAACCATAAACAGCGGCAGAAGCGCCTGACCTGGGCTACAGAGAAGCAGCACTGGACTGTTGCTAAGTGGTCCCAAGTACTTTTTTCTGATGAAAGCAAATTTTGCATGTCATTCGGAAATCAAGGTGCCAGAGTCTGGAGGAAGACTGGGGAGAAGGAAAT
This sequence comes from Ranitomeya variabilis, assembly GCF_051348905.1. Taxonomy (NCBI): domain Eukaryota; kingdom Metazoa; phylum Chordata; class Amphibia; order Anura; family Dendrobatidae; genus Ranitomeya; species Ranitomeya variabilis. Next base: position 97,246,644 of record NC_135235.1, on the reverse strand, counting down.
GCCAAAATGCCTGAAGTCCAGTGTCAAGTACCCAGTCAGTGATGGTGTGGGGTGCCATGTCAGCTGCTGGTGTTGGTCCACTGTGTTTCATCAAGGGCAGGGTCAATGCAGCTAGCTATCAGGAGATTTTGGAGCACTTCATGCTTCCTGGCACCTGCTCACAGTGCCAAAACCACTGGTAAATGGTTTACTGACCATGGTATTACTGTGCTCAATTGGCCTGCCAACTCTCCTGACCTGAACCCCATAGAGAATCTGTGGGATATTGTGAAGAGAAAGTTGAGAGACGCAAGACCCAACACTCTGGATGAGCTTAAGGCCGCTATTGAAGCATCCTGGGCCTCCATAACATCTCAGCAGTGTCACAGGCTGATTGCCTCCATGCCACGCCGCATTGAAGCAGTCATTTCTGCCAAAGGATTCCCGACCAAGTATTGAGTGCATAACTGAACATTATTATTTGATGGTTTTTTTGTTTGTTATTAAAAAACACTTTTATTTGATTGGACGGGTGAAATATGCTAATTTATTGAGACAGGTTTTTTGGGTTATCAGGAGTTGTAGGCCAAAATCATCAGTATTAAAACAATAAAAGACCTGACAAATTTCAGTTGGTGGATAATGAATCTATAATATATGAAAGTTTAATTGTAATAATTACATTATGTTAAATAATGAAATTTAACACTATATGCTAATTTTTTGAGAAGGACCTGTATATATATATATATATATATATATATATATATATATATATATATATACTTGTATTTGTATTTTATGTCTTTACTAGCTGTTTCCAGCCAGCTAACGCTTGGCACGCAGATTGCTATCTAATTAACGCTGCTGGTGATTAACCTAAAGTAAATAATGACAACATTCAATAGCGCTTACGCAGGTGGTAAGTTAACTTAAAATGAAGTTAATAACAATAATAATCATTAAAAATCTGAATAATACTAATAACACATTTTATTCACAGTGTAAAATAAAAAACAAACTGGATTCAGTTAGATGTGCGTTTTTCATTCTTTCCAGCATCTAAACAAATTTCATAACGAAACATAAATTGGTGAGGGGTGGGATTATGTGTGGTAATGGGGTGGGGGGTGGGATTATGTGTGGTAATGGGGTGGGGCGTGGGATTATGTGTGGTAATGTGGTGAGGGGTGGGATTATGTGTGGTAATGGGGTGGGGGGTGGGATTATGTGTGGTGATGTGTTGTGGGGCGGGATTATGTGTGGTAATGTGGTGGGGGGCGGGAGTATGTGTGGTAATGTGGTGGGGGCAGGATTATGTGTGGTAATGTGGTGGGGGCGGGATTATGTGTGGTAATGTGGTGGGGGGCGGGATTGTGTGTGGTAATATGGTGGGGCAGGATTATGTGTGGTAATGGGGTGGGGGGCGGGATTGTGTGTGGTGATGTGGGGGGTGGATCTACTGTGCAGGGGGCGGGATTAGCGAGTAATCACGATGCCTCTTATATATATATATATATAGATTTTTCCAGGTTTGTCCATTTGTTTTTCTGTGCTTATGTGAGTCTCACTTGTTATCTATATGGGCTTTTTTATGACCTTGTTTGGTCTTGTTTTATCTCTTGTTATAAATAAATATATTTTTTATCATTATTTGCTCTGGTGTGGAGCCTTATTCTATTTGTAGGTGTATTTATATATCTTGGCTACCATATAGGATATATACAGTATATAGGTGTTTGTTTTTTTTTACAATATATATTTGGACTCATACACTTGTATGGGAAATTTTGAACTCAAAAACAGACATCTGCAGTTTTTCTTTTTTTGCAGATCACTCTGTGACTTGTGAACTTCTCCCTATGTAAGGCCTGTCCCACATGTCCAGATAACTCCGGTACCGGAAAAATCGGTACCGGAGTTATCCGTGTCCGTGTGTCCATGAGCTCACGTGGCACATCAGTGTGGCACATGTGCAGCAGCCATGTGCTGCCCGTGTGCCGACTGGGTACCACACGGACTGTGCAGGAGACAGCGCTACAGTAAGTGCTGTCCCCTGCTTTGGGTGCTGAAGCCGCCATTCATTTCTTCTCTCCAGCAGCGTTCGCTGGAGAGAAGAAATGAAAAATCATTGCATTTTGGGTTTTTTTGCGATAGAAATAAAGATCTTTGTTACAGTGATGAATATGCAGCTCCACCTCCCATAGGGGTGGAGCCGCATATTCAAGACTGTAATGGGCAGCACCACGTGACCGCTCATACAGGAGAAGCTGTGGCGCGGAGAGGACGCTTCGAGGGAGCCGGGTGAGTATTTTCTTTCCAGCGGTCAGGTGCACAGGGGGTGGGAGGGGGAAAAAACAAAATACAATGACTTTTCATTTCTTCTCTCCAGCGAACGCTGCTGGAGAGAAGAAATGAATGGCGGCTTCAGCACCCAAAGCAGGGGACAGCACTTACTGTAGCGCTGTCTCCTGCACGGCACACGGACTGCACATGGACAGCATCCGTGTGCGGTACGTGTTTTACACGGACCCATTGACTTTAATGGGTCCGTGTGATCCGTGCGCTCCCACGAACACTGACATGTCTCCGTGTTTTGCACGCGGACACACGGTCCACGAAAACACGCTGACATGTGCAGAGACACATTGATTTTAATGTGTCTACGTGAGTCAGTGTCTCCGGTACGCGAGAAAACTGTCACCACACGTACCGGAGCCACTGACGTGTGAAACCGGCCTAATAGGTACACGTTCTATCTGTGGAAAACACTGATAGGACATGTGCGTGAAACACAGACGTCTGAATGAGGCCTTACCAACATGTGGCAGCAACTATAGGACCTGATTGGTTGTTTTATTTGTGCATTATATTTCAGGGATTATATACATAAATGACAGCAGAAAGGCTATAGAGAAAGGTCTCACACACTTGCACAGCTGAGAATGGCAACAATGTAACGTTAGATGAAATAAACAATGTAACAGATCTCGTCCACACTGGTTCTCACACTGCTCAGGGTCATAACCAAACAATGTGATAAATGTCTACTTCACTCAACAACAGTCCTTGGAAGGTCATAAATGAGATTTCACTTAATTTAGTGACCGCTGGATAAACATTAGTATTGAGTATGAAGTAATTCTAGTTGTGGTACTCATTTAAAGAGGACCTGTCACAGCAACAAAAAACTGAGTTAAATACCTTGTAAAAGTCTATGAGCTCCCTAATTTTTCTATTATTCTTTTTTGTGCTGCATTGTTCAGTTGCAGAGATGCAGAGATATTCCCATTTGTTGCTTTGCTTTTTGGTTGCTGTAAGTGACATTTCTGCTTGTAGACCAACTAAATGTTTCTTCAGAGTATTCTCTAGTGGCATGCACTTTCCCCCTCCATCCCAGAGGCTGCCAATCTCAACTTGGCAGCTTTGGAGACTGTGCTGTGAGTGATAGCATCTGGAAGGTGGAGGTGAAAGAACACACCAGAGAGAAGGCTCTGAAGAAACACACAGTTGTACTGGAAAAAGAAATTTCACATACTGCACTCCAAAATGTGAATATCTCTGCAGTGGAGCTAAAAAGTGCAAAAAAAAAAGAAAAGAGCAGCAGAATCAGAGAAGTGCAATGATTTTTATAAAATATTTAACATTGAATGACAGGTCCTCTTTACACAGTAACTTTCCTTTCACAAACTTTTTGAAATGTCATGGAGACATGTTGGAAGTATTGGTTATTTGGTGTCTGGGTACTGAGATCCCACCATTAAAATGCTAAAATGAAAGGGCAATAGCACTGCTCTCTACAGAGAGTTAGAGGCCCCAATTCATCAAGACATGTGTGAACAATGCCAGCGTTGATGATGTTGCAGACATCCTAGAGGGCAAAACGCGCGTCGAGGTGCAGCTCAACGTGGTGCTGTGGTGAACATTTGTCCGCCCACACGGGTATCATGGCCTCAGGAACTATTCCATTCTATATAGCCATCTAAAAGTTTTCTAAAAACCATTTCTCATCTACTGGGCGATTTACCCCTATAGATGATGGTATTTTTTAGGATATAGACAGTGATAGGGTTCCTCTGCTAGCTGATTTTGTCTGTTTGTTATTTACTAAGGCAAGTCTCTCATCTATGGTTTATTATTTCTTCAAAGTTAATATGGATGGAGGACTATATAACTAGCTATTAAGCTCATCTTTTATACAGACTTTTTCTGTGTACCTATGTATTAAAATGCATATATATACTTCATTACATCTCCTGTGTATAGACCCCTAATCTATGGGTCTAAGAGGGCAAATTTCCCCATACAACTCTGCTGTTTCTGTCTTTGTATGTTTTTTCCAAGTCTCACGCAGATTAATATTGTACATATTTTTATATTAAATTAATAAAGTATTTTACTGTATAAATTAGTTATTTTGCTTCTTATGATCTTTCTAATAATCTCCATGATTCACACTACATGAGAGCATATATGTGCTCTACTTTATTTATTCTGGTGAGATTATTTTTATAGGTTTCAAGAGGCTCCAGGACAGAAATCTTACTTCACCCGGCAAGTGGAGTAAGATTTCTGCTGCAAGGGCTCATACGGACGAGTGCAATCTGATAAAAAATCAGATTGCATTCGGACCAATGTTATGAGTTACATCTCATCTGTGATTTTTTTTCTCAGCTGAAATCGGACTGAGAAAAAAATCAATGGATGCGAGAAAAAAATGCACATCACTCGCACCATATATATGTGTCTGTTTTGACAAATATTTCCTTTGAAAACGATGTGTAAATGACATAGAGGAATGCTATATGTAAGAGATCATGTTAAAATCGCATTGCAATCGGATAGCGATCACAATGCATTCAGATATAAATCAGATGCTAGTTGTGAAAATCGCATTGTACTCGCATGACACTCGCATGACACTCGCATAGCACTCGTCCGTTTTTTCTGTCCGGAAATCGGACGTTTTTTTTTCTCGCATATGGGTATGAGCCCTAAGGGTTCGCTCGCACTTGAGATTAAATCGGGCGAATGCAATCCGATTAAAATTCGGATTGCATTCGGACCAATGTTATTCTATCATTGTGTGTTCATCTGCGGTTTTCTTTCCTGCTCAGATTGGATCACGATCGGACTGGAAAAACTCACAGTATGCTGTAATTGTATTTGAAAATTAGATCGCACAGCACTCGGACCATGCCGTCCTATTTTTACACACCCATGTCCTTTGAAAAGCCGGCAATTCATCTGCTGCGTGCAGTAAAATCATAGCGTGACCCGACAAAATAGAATAGATTGAATAGATATATACACATAGAATAGATAGATATAAAGATGTCAGTCTCATATATAATTAGCACAGTACTTGTGTAGCTTACTCTACATGTATTTTTTTTTGCTAAACATATTATTTTCTGAAAAAAATATTGTGGGATTCCCCAACATTTTATTAACCAGCAGAGGGAAAGTGGACAGTTGGCGGCAGATGTTCATAGCCTGGGAAGGGGATAATACCCATAAGGGATGAGCAAACGTGCTCAGTGATGCTTGGATATCACTCGAGTATTTGGGTGCTCAGCACTCGGCGAGCATTATCCGATACTCAAATTTGAAGCTTGAATCCCAGCCCCAAATGATTGACACCTGTTACACAGCCAATAAACATGCGGGGATTGCCTGCCAGTCATTGTAATGACGTAGCCATCTTGGTAGTGGCATTACCACGACTGGCTGGCCATATGACATCATCAGGGGTTATAAAAGAACAGGTGCTACCACGCTCAGCAAACTGATGCCATTGCACAGCTCAGGGACACTTCTTAGATACCAGTGTAGATACAGGTGCTGATTCTGAACCATCATATTAACAGTCCTTCTAAAGGCTTGTTCTTTGCTGCTTGTATCAGATACATTCTGCATTTACCCTAGGAAGGGACAATTACAGGAGCAGGTAGTGTGGCAGAATACAGCCTCTAGGCAGGGCTTAGGTCATTGCAGTCATTTGCTAAATATATATCTGCTGTACGTGACCACTTTCTTTTTTTGGGGGTGAAACAATTGACTATACTGTATTGCCATCCACAGAGTATTATGTGCTTTATGTTAAATTTTGGTGGTATTTAACACTCCAAATAAGCGTTAACATTTTTTTTTTTACTGGATTCAATTAGTCATCCATAGACTATTACTTGCTTTGTGTTAAATTTTGGTGGTGTATAACATTCTAAATAAGCATTGAAAAGTTTTTCTGGACTCAATTAGTCATCCAAACAGTTTAACGTGCTCTGTGTAAAATTACAGTGGTTTAAATTTTTTTAAAACAATTTGGCCTAATACAGTTCACAAAATATTTTTGTTCCAAAAAATGACTACTGTCATACTGTATAAACAGCTTTGTGTGAAATTTTGTTGGTTTGAAATAAATAAGAAAAATTGGCCTGCTACATGTGTACAAATTTGGTTATTCAAAAATTGATTATTGTAATATATACTGTAGAATTTGGTTTGTGTGAAACTTAGTTGGTTTGAAATAAAAACAAAATTGCCCTGCATTACAGTTGTACAGATTTGGTCCCACACACTGGGAGAACATTGTGGAGGCTGGGGCCGAGTCCCACCCTGGCACGACACATACTGTATGCTACTGACGCTGAGAATTGTTGGCCCTACTTCTATCAGTGTTTTCTCCACTTCTTCCACCAGTTCCTGCACCCCTCCTGCTCATCCTCCATCTCTGATGTGATATCTCAGAGCACTTCATCTACATCAGCCGGAAGCTGGAAGCTCTGCAGCAAGCGGTAGCAGGCTCTGCTGAAGCTAATTTGTCTGGGAGACAAACCACGGCAAAGTTATTGAAAGGAATAACAGATCAGACAGATCTGTGGCTTTCGACACTGAACATACAACCAGACATGGTCGTGTGTGGTAATGTCTGTAACCTGCTGGTGGCTGTGAAGCTTGGCAAGCTCACACATGTACCATACTTTGCCAAGTACTCAACTTGGTACTTCAGCAGTTTCTGAAAACTTACCCAGATTCTCTACAACTTCTGATCAAGGTACTCCATGTCAGCGAACATTTCTGCACGTCAGCTACAGCTGCTGCCACTGTGTCAGTGCTGCTGCAGTGTATACAAGTGTTAGCTCACTTACTGGAGTGCCACGTCACCATGCACTGGAACGCCACACTGCACATGCTGATGTAAGATGCCCAAGCGAGGTAGTCGTGGGCAAGCTTCTGTTCTCACTTGCTTTGGCCTCCTACAGACAACTCGTGTCCTAGTCCCGGTGTGCTGCTATGTGTGAGGTTCATCACACTTACTTCAGTGCTGCAGGCCTCTTCTAATTCCAGGAATCCTTCTTCTGGAACCAGTGCAGCAATAATCCAGGAGACACGAGGATCATAAAAACAACCAAAGTTTTATTTGGTGAATGGTATTATTTACAGGCAGATATAGAGGATAAGGCCCAACAGGTTGTCATCTTTCCCATAAATACCTGACACAACTTCAGCCCTGGTTCTCAGTATAGGTAGAACATCTGTGGCACCCCAGGAGTTCGGGTACCACAGTAGTGCTGCCTTCCTCTCGGGGAGGGTAGTGCTATGCCTGGAGACAAGTGATATTCCCTTTGGCAAGTTATCACACACACAACACCTTCCAAATCCAGGCCAGGAGGGGGAGCGCAAAACCCTGTTTTAGGGCAGCTTCCCTGGGTAAAAATCCTGGTTTGGAGGAGGAGTCAGTTTAGTCTGTACAGAAAGTCTGTACAGGAACGAACACAGTGGAGATACAGGACTCCAGGAGGCAACGAGTAGGCCTCCAGGGAATCAGTGCACAGAATCCGGGTACCGGGAGCCCGAGGCTTTTGTGGAACTAGAAGACACAGAGCAGAACCAGAGGGCAGAGAATTACATGGACTTTGACCATGTTCACCTGTGGTACAGCAGCACCTTGGAGCCTGGAGACTCCGTGGAAAGACCCCAGTAAGCACGTCTCAAGCTGCCTACCATACAGGTACCTGTCCCAGGACATGGGAACGAATTAGGACTTTGCTGGGAACACTTAGTGGCAGCAGGGACCTCAGTTACAGCAAGCGCAGAGTGGAAGGCTTCTACCTGACCTGCCAAGGGGATTCTGCTTGTCTCTGGACTGCCTGGACTTCTAATTCACCTGTTGCCGGTGGACTGTCATCAGCAGTAAACCAGGTAAAGACTTACAACTTGTCTCCTCTCATTTATTCACCGGCTATACCATCCACGCCCTACACCATAGGACCCCTGGGGACCAAGCTTCACCTGTGGGAAGTGTAACATCTGTGCTGCCGCAACATCCCCCAGGGGACCCCCTTCAATGCAGCGTCAGTCCTACTACTGACTGAACTCCACAGGTGGTGTCACGACAAACTTTGAACATTTTCCCCTTTAACGTTGAGGCCCAGGCCACGGACCGGGTCGCAGCCACCGTGACATCCCCCTTGCTACCGGACCTGGTACCGAGTACCCCACTGCCCTGTGGGCGACTCACATCCTTTTTATTGTCTTCTCTAGCTCTAGGGGATCTTTTCCTTTTCTAGCAGTATATCTGGATTACATCTCATTCCGCCTCTTAGGGTTTGAGTCCAGTTGAGTGTGCTCCTGGGCCCCAACATCTATCTCGAGGTTCCCAGGCCGGCAAAAGGAGGGACTCGTGTGGAAGGGTTCTCTGGCAATCTGCTGCCCCGAGGTTCTGGGCTCACATTGTCCCTAGCAACCCCTGTCCTGAGCCTGTCACTTGTCACTGCTCAGCACTCACTTTCTGTCACTTTCTGTACTGTTATCCTTCAACTAACTCTATATGTTTTGTCTTACTGGGCAAACTTCACCTGTGTTCTCGGCAGTGACATCTTGTGACTATTAGTTATTACTGCAGACCACAGGGGAATTACAATTGTTATAACAGGGAAACATATCAGGAACAAAACATTATTCACATTCAACACCACAGTAGCATTGATATCTTCAGGGGGAACATGGTAGCTGGTCCATGTCCCTACATTTTCCCCTTCTTTAATGATGGTCATCCTCGACCACCCGGAAGACCTGCATGACACCAATGCATAAAACCAAACAAAACCAAACAAATTCTTTGCTTTTCCGGAAAGCAGATGTTTTCTTTCATGTTTTTCGGGTCAGCCTGACCCTGATCTCAATAGATTGGGACCCCGTAACCAAGTGTCCATGTCCATATTTGACAGAGGCCACAGGCCAACACAACAGCAGCCCATCCTGTCCAAGGTCACAGTCCTCAAGGTTACTGACCTGACTGATACATCGGGTCGTCCATTCACCACTACCCTAAGGCTATGTGCACATGTAGAATGGTCCTCTGCGGATTTTTCAGCAGCGGATTTGATAAATCTGCAGGGCAAAAATGCTGCGTTTTTGCTGCAGATTTATTGCGGATTTACCATGGTTTTTCTGCGGATTTCACTGCGGTTTTACAACTGCGGTTTTCTATAGGAGCAGCTGTAAAACCACTGTGGAATCCGCAGAAAGAAGTGACATGCTGCGGAATGTAAACCGCTGCGTTTCCGCGCGTTTTTTCCGCAGCATGTGCACAGCATTTTTTGTTTCCCATAGGTTTACATTGTAATGTAAAGTCATGGGAAACTGCTGCGTACCCGCAGCTGCGGAAACGCTGCGGATCCGCAGCGTTTTCCGCATCGTGTGCACATACCCTAAACATTGTTTCTTACGACCAGGACACAGTCCATGGGAGGCACAGTCCATTGTTCCCCACCAGCTCATGGAATGGTGACACAGTTCATATAGAACAAAGTCCATAGGGCCTTTGGGACAAAGTCCCCAGCTGGTAGATCAAGGTACCCAGCGAAGGGTGTAGAACCGGAATTATGCTACTGCGCAGGCATGGCTGGTGCCATTTTGATAAAGATTTTTTTTTCTGAAGAAATTTATATCACTAAATAAAATAATTAAATGGATTATTAGATCCGATCATGATACAGCGCAGTCGCTGGCGCCTGCATGATGAATGTAATTTTTTTATTTTTTTCATAACAATAAGATATACAGTATGTAAACTAGGGGGCAGGTCACCTTTCATAAGCCATGCAGATGAATATGTAAGGAGAGCACCGTATAAAGATCCCCCACAGTCTGACGTGGAGCACAAGAATCTCATTAACCGAAAACTTTGAATAAAGATTAAGCAGCAACCATGAGACGGATTTCATCAACCCAGGAATCATTTCAATCAGTATAACGGCATCAACATGACACTGTCTGTAGGTTACTCAGCACAATCTTGCTGACAGGTTCCCTTTAAATCATTTTTATTAAATTCTTTTTAAATTTTGCATTATAAACAAGTCATTATATGGGAAAAATGTTTCTTAACAATTTTTTTCCTGTAAACTCCAAGTTCTCTACGATACCATTGCTCTCAGCAGCGATCTGGGAGACACAGATTTTCCAGGGGTCTTTCTTTGCTGTTCTCCTTCCATTCAGCACTTTTCCCATCCATTTCAACATTTTCACTGACCCCCAGACCTCTTTGTAGAGTCTGCAGGGAAAATGCTCGGATTTCCCACTGGCTCCCGTTATACTTGTTACTTGAAACAAGCATTGGAGCATTAGGAATTGCTCGGTTCGAGTAGCGAGCATCCAAGCATGTTAGTGCTCGCTCATCCTTATAACTAATATATAATAAATGAGTATTACATGTTTTCCTCCTGCATTTATTAAAATAAAAATAAAGTATATAACCCCTTTAATTACACAGTGATTCTCCACCAGTTTGCAAAATCTCTGGGTGCCAAAAACAAGTTTCACTGATGGAAAACACTGAACTTCAAACACTATACCTCTTTAATGCTTGATTCTTAACCTGATCATAGGCCTCGGCTGGCTTTTGGCCAGAATGTAGTTGCCATATTAAAAATATGTGCCCCCTGTTTAATTTAAAGGGAATCTGTCAGCAGGTATTGCAATGTAAACGGAGGACAGCAAGAGATAGGGGCTAAATCACAGAATGTAATGATGTGTCATATGTCAGGCTGTGTGCTGTTGTTTACTTAAATTGAAGCTCTAATCACCTTGTGATTAACGTTGTTATGACTACCTCGCTTGCTTGCAAGTCTGACTCCGCCCCTTCTGTGATAAGCATCTCACTGTCTATAGACAGTCTACACTGAAAGCCTGGTGTGGGAGGGGTTAGTTGTGGGTGGGGTTAGCTTTCTCAGCTCTGCTGCATTGCTAAATCTAAAACCTCTGATTGTGTGAGAATGACTGCACCCAGTAATGTAAGTGATACATAGTTGAATTTTTGTTTTACGGTCTCTTTGCCTACTTCAGGCTGCTCTCAGATGAGGTGGCAAAAACCTGCTGACAGATTCCCTTTAAACTTACAAATCAATAAATAAATAACATTGTGACCAGTGAGGACAGATTATGCTGCTTCCCCGTTTCTGTAATAGATTTATCATAATTTGCTTTGTCTGAGTCTCCTAAACTTACACTATGTACCTTGTTGTTGGACTGGATGACTCTGCTAAACATTCACCATGCCTTGCTAAACCACTAAGTATTTTATTAATGTGCACCTGTGAATTCTGTCTGGTGATTCAGGACCTGCAGATCTACATGACGTTCACTTGTCAGAACAGCGTGCAGCTTTCATTGGTAAGACGTCTGCCCACAGCCAGACACACGACTTTCAACTGTTCACTGATAGCAATGTACAAATGGCAAGAGTCATATTGAGATCTCATAATGAGAAGGTTAATGCTCTTGACTGGTAGTGAGAAAAGAAATCCCTAGAGAATGCAAATGCTGACTGATAGTTGGAGTGCCTGCTAGGACCATGGGGTACTCGGTATCGGGCTTGTTCTGTTCTTAAAGGGGTGGTCATGGAGGCACTAACCCGGTCCGTGGACCTGGGTGTCCAGTAAAAGGGGTTAAAGAAAATGGGAATAAAGTCTAATGTAGAAATGTTCGTGACGCCACCTGTAGTATTCGGCCAGGGGTGGCCGACGCTGCTTAAAGGGGTCCTATGATTGACAGTGGGTTGCAGGACTTAGGGTGCAGGAAATAATTGAAAGACACAGGTGTGGCGCCCCAGGATCCTGATTGCCACAGCAGCATTGCTTTCCTCACAGGGAGAGTGATGTTACGCTTGAAGGCAAGAAGGGATAACTGCAACCAGGTACCACAAACCTGCAACACATTCACACTCCAGGCCACCAGGGGGAGCTTTTGATCCTACTTGCTAGGTGACTCCATATATATATGCAGTGCCCCAGAGTCCTGGTCGTTGCAGTATTGTCGCTCTTCCACCAGGGGGAGTGATGGTACGTCTGATGGCACTAAATGAGTTCACTTGACCAGGTATCACAGTCACACACTACACTTCACACTCCAACCACCAGGGGGAGCAAAGGGTTCTATGTATTAGGCCACTCCTCACACTCGGGTAAAACTGGGGGTTGGATAGGAAGTTAGAAGAGAACGCTACTGGGTGAAACCCAGGAAAGACCCGTCAGGCAGACAGGGAGAGAAGGAGGAACATCTGAGCTGCAGACAGAGGTCCCTGTCAGGGGTGGGATCCTGGCAGAGACTTAGCGAGAGATAGAACATTACGGAGCTGCGCCTGCACCTCATTGCGGCAGCATCCTAAGAAAGGACAAGAAGTGGAGTATATTGTGGAGAAGTGAGAAACGAGATCACAGCACAAGGAGATAACACCGGGAGGAGGTCTGCCTTAAGATCGGCAACATCCTTCTGAGGCGCGTAGCCGGTGGCCGGAACACCGAGGGAGTAATAGGCTCTACACATTACTTCAAACTATGGCAGGACAGTTAATTCCAAGTTGGCTGCCCAACCTTTAACCTAATGAAGACAACGGAGGCAAATTGTGGGAGAGGGGCGTATCTAGGGTCCCTATAAAATACCTCCAGGCCTACCCCGTCATACGGGTCGTCCTATCCATACCATCTGGGGGACGGAGAGAGAGAGAATATCAGAAACATACACGACAGTAGTGAGGACTATCCCGTGGTGCTCAGCAGGGAGGTACTACAACACACAGGCGCAAGTAGGAAGGCTACTGATTTCCACCTGCAAAGGGAACTCTGGATGTGCCTTCGGACCGGCCGGATTCAGCCAGCCCTGTTAGCAGTTCTCTGGATTGTGGATGCTGAAGTCTACAGTAAAAGGTAAAGAGACTGCACCCCTGTGTCTTCGTTATTTACTGCGACCTACACCATCATCATCTACCTTACTGGGAAGCCCTGGGGACATACTTCACCTGTGGGAAGGTATACCATCTAGCTGCCATTCCATCACCCCAGTGGACCCCTAGCAGCGTCGGTCATCCTGACCGAGTACCACAGGTGGCGTCACGAACACTTGACAAACTACATCCTTTGATTGGGCACCCCTTAGCAGGGCCACGGACTGGGTCGGGCCACCGTGACATCCCCAGAACCGAGACAGAAGGGACCCGGTACCGAGTACCCCACTGCCCTGCACCTGGGGGCGATCCATATATATATATATATATATATATATATATATATATATATATATATCTGGCGCTCTGTAGGGAGGGTCAGAACAGTCTTGCCAGGAAACAGACTGGATCAGTCTGAGGCAGAGGAAGGTTTTACGGAGCTGAGTAACTCTAGTGCAGCAGTTCCTGGAAAGAGACATTCAGAAAGCCGAGTTGATTGCAGTGAACGTGCAGGAGAGCAAAGGACAGGAGAGGACATCAGGGGGAGACCAGCCCCGAGCAGGCTGCCTCCTTCTGAGGCGCAGAGACCGGTAGCCGGAACACCGAGGTTGTAAGGACCTCTACGACTTACATCAGAGACCAGCAGGACAGCTGAACTCTATGTTACCTGTCCGACCTAATACCCAGGAGGCACGGTGGCACCCCTCCAAGGCCGGGGCGTGCTAGAGTCCCTATAAACAGCCTCAAGCCACCAGTCATACGGGTTATGTCCTATCCTATCCGGGGGACAGAGAGAGAGAGATAACATCTGTGAGGACCTTATGTGAAGCTTTAAGCAGTAAGGGACTACACCACCATGGCGATAGAGGAAGGCTTTTGATTTCCACCTGGGTAAGGGGATTTCTAACTTGCCTTTAAGCCGGCCTGACCCTGCCTGTCCTGTGATCTGGTGCTCTGGACTGTGGATGCTGATGTCTTCAGTAAACCAAGGTAAAGAGACTGCAACCTTGTGTCCTCGTTCTTTACTGCACTCCTCACCATCTTCCATCTACACCATGGGAGCCCTGGGGATACAATTCACCTGTGGGAAGTTATACCATCTAGCTGCTATAACATCACCCCAGAGGACCCCTTAAAGCAGTGTCGGTCCCCATTGACCTAACACCACTGGTGGTGTCATGAACATAACTTTATTCCCTTTAAAGACTTTGCCTTTAACGTTGATGCCCAGGGCCACAGGCCGGGTCGCCACCGTGACATTCCCCTGTAAACTGCAGGACCTGATACCGAGTACCCCACGGCCCTGTGGGCGCGTCACAGGGATAGCAGTTTCCTTTACCTTTTACTGGTAGAATGCAGGTGCAGGTACAGTCCAGGGTACAGGTAACAGGTGATGATGGGGTCCGGGCAGCCTGGAAACAGCTTGGGATCCACTTAGCCAGGTGGGTTCAAAGGCCTTCCTTCTGCGCTGTATATCTGACCCTTGCTGCCTGAAGCTATGCACGAGTCCTCTCAGTGTCTGTATTCTCAACCTGTATGGCTGACAGCTTGAAACTTCCATGGGCACTGTCCTCTATCTGGCAGCCCCAGGCTCCTGAATTTCTGTGGTACCTGCAGGTGTTAGATGGGACAGGAGACTTCCAATCTCCTGCCCTCCGGGTTCAATGGCTTCAGTGCAATACCCACACCACCACGGACTCCGGTGTCTGGTCTCTCTTGGCGCTTTCCTCTGGGGTGAGCCCACTTGCATTTCCAGACCCCAGGCTCCTCTTCTTTTTCTCTTCTCCTCTCACTGTCTCTGCACACACTCTCCCTCAGACTCCCTAGCAAACTCTCTAACCCCTTCCCCAGACCAGAATTTTATAGGGAAGTTCCACTGAAACTGGGTTTAGAGCGCCTCCTTCTGGTCTGGAGTCAGGACAGTGTGGCATGTTAGTATTACCTGATTAAGGGATCCCTCCTTGCTTCCAGGCATGACATCACCTCCCCCATGAGGAAGACAATACCATTGTGGCATCCGGACTCCTGGGGTGCCAAAATAGCACAAGAAGTATTTTATTTTAATAGAATTATTGAAAAGTGGTCCATTAACTGTTCTTAGCTCTACATTATATAGTATTTAACCTAACAAATAGGAATATTCTCATAATAATTACATAGATTTGTGATGAGGTGCTTGGTCGCCAACAAATCTCCTGAGTGAGTGGGTTCTTGTGTTTCCTATTAGTTGCAAGAATTCTCAGAGGACTTCTCAGAAACCCACCAAATCTGGGTCTTGCTGTTACAATCTTGTTGTTGCAATCTATGGTGTTTTTCTGATTCCTTCTCAGAAAATCAGCCTAATGTTTTCAGTACTGTGGTCACACATACTCAGAATCTCACTCCCACCAGCCTTAGCATATTGTACAGAAGGACAGCCATTAATAATCTGCACACTTCTTGAGTCGCCCACCAGGGCCGTGGGTACTTTGTACCGGGTCCGGTACTTAAAGGGGGTGTCACAGTGGCAGCGACCCAGTCCGTGGCCCTGAGCACCCATTTATAAGGGGGAAGGTCTTTTAAAGGAGATGTAATGAAGTTTGTGTTCATGACGCCACCTGTGGTATTCGGTCAGTGGGGACCAACGCTTCTTAAAGGGGTCCTCTGGGGTGATGTTATGGCAGCTAAGATGGTATAACTTTGCACAGGTGAAGTAGGTCCTCAGGTCTCCCAGTGTGTAGATGAGGATGGTGAGTAGTGCAGTAAAGAACGGAGGACACATGTTTGCAGTCTCCTTACCTAGTTTACTGGAGACTCCAGGAATCCACAGTCCAGGGCACCAGATCACAGGTACAGGCAGGGTCCAGCCAGCTTGGAAGCAAGTTCAGAGTCCCCTTTACCAGGTGGAGATGAAAGCCTTCCTACCAGTGCTTTGGTGTAGTCCCTTGCTGCCTGTGGCTTCTATCAAGATCCTCACAGTTCTCTTTGTCCTCCATAAAGGTGAGACACTAACCTGTATGACAGGTGACTCAAACCTTTTTATAGGGTCTCTATCACAACCCGGGCTCTATGTGCCACTGTGTCTCCTGGGTGTTAGGGTGGACAGGTTACATGTAGTCTAGCTGTCCTGCCGGTTTCTGCTGTGCCTCCTAGAGTCCGACACAACTTCAGTCTTCCGGCTACCGGGATCTGCGCTTTACAGGGAGGTAGCCCAAATGCTGCTGTCCTCCCCTGGTGTCACTCTCCTGTGCTTGGCTCTCCTGCATGCTCTCTACAATCTGTTCTTTCCTTCTGTATTCTCTGTTTCCAGGAGCTGCAGCACCTCTGGCTGCATGGCCCCTCACACATCTCTCTGCCCCAGACTGCTCCAGTCTGCTGTCTGGCACCAACTTCTCTGCTCTGTCCCTCTGACAGACTGACTGCTTTCCCTCCGAGCCAGAATATATATATATATATATATATATATATATAGGGAAGTTCCCCCTAAACCAGGCTTAGAGCTGCCCCTTCTGGCCTGGAGTGTGAACATGCTGCATGTTTGTGTTACCTGATAGAGAAGAACTTCACCTGCTTCCAAGCGTGACATCACTTTCCTCGTGAGGAAAGCAATGCTACTGTAACAACCAGGACCCTGGAGTGTTACACTTATCATCACTGCATACATTAGGTTGATGCTTTGAGAAGAAATCAGAAGAACAATCATGGGCACCATATAATGTTAGTAATACTAATATCCAGATACAGGACCAGTGAATATTTAAAGGAGTTGTCCGGTCCAAATTCATAAGTCTGCCTTCAGTATTTGTGACTGAAGACTTATAGTTACATAGTTACATAGTTATTAAGGTTGAAGGAAGACTGTAAGTCCATCTAGTTCAACCCATAGCCTAACCTAACATGCCCTAACATGTTGATCCAGAGGAAGGCAAAAAAAACCCCATGTGGCAAAGAGTAACTCCACCATGGGGAAAAAAATTCTTTCCCGACTCCACATACGGCAATCAGACTAGTTCCCTGGATCAACGCCTTATCAAGGAATCTAGTGTATATACCCTGTAACATTATACTTTTCCAGAAAGGTATCCAGTCCCCTCTTAAATTTAATTAATGAATCACTCATTACAACATCATACGGCAGAGAGTTCCATAGTCTCACTGCTCTTACAGTAAAGAATCCGCGTCTGTTATTATGCTTAAACCTTCTTTCCTCCAGACGTAGAGGATGCCCCCTTGTCCCTGTCTCAGGTCTATGATTAAAAAGATCATCAGAAAGGTCTTTGTACTGTCCCCTCATATATTTATACATTAAATTAAGATCACCCCTTAGTCTTCGTTTTTCCAAACTAAATAGCCCCAAGTGTAATAACCTATCTTGGTATTGCAGACCCCCCAGTCCTCTAATAACCTTGGTCGCTCTTCTCTGCACCCGCTCCAGTTCAGCTATGTCTTTCTTATACACCGGAGACCAGAACTGTGCACAGTATTCTAAGTGTGGTCGAACTAGTGACTTGTATAGAGGTAAAATTATGTTCTCCTCATGAGCATCTATGCCTCTTTTAATACATCCCATTATTTTATTTGCCTTTGTAGCAGCTGCCTGACACTGGCCACTGAATATGAGTTTGTCATCCACCCATACACCCAGGTCTTTTTCATTGACGGTTTTGCCCAGAGTTTTAGAATTAAGCACATAGTTATACATCTTATTACTTCTACCCAAGTGCATGACCTTACATTTATCCCCATTAAAGCTCATTTGTCATTTATCAGCCCAAGCTTCTAGTTTACATAAATCATCCTGTAATATAAAATTGTCCTCCCCTGTATTGATTACCCTGCAGAGTTTAGTGTAATCTGCAAATATTGAAATTCTACTCTGAATGCCCCCTACAAGGTCATTAATAAATATGTTAAAAAGAAGAGGGCCCAATACTGACCCCTGTGGTACCCCACTGCTAACCGCGACCCAGTCCGAGTGTGCTCCATTAATGACCACCCTTTGTTTCCTATCCCTGAGCCAGCTCTCAACCCACTTACACATATTTTCCCCTATCCCCATTACTCTCATTTTATGTAACAATCTTTTGTGTGGCACCGTATCAAAAGCTTTGGAAAAGTCCATGTATACTACGTCCACTTGGTTCCCTTGGTCCAGTCCGGAACTTACCTCTTCATAGAAGCTGATCAAATTAGTCTGACATGAACGGTCCCTAGTAAACCCGTGCTGATACTGGGTCATGAGGTTATTCCTCTTCAGATACTCCAGCATAGCATCCCTTAGAATGCCCTCCAGGATTTTACCCACAGTAGAGGTTAAGCTTACTGGCCTATAATTACCGAGTTCAGTTTTTGCCCCTTTTTTGAATATTGGCACCACATTTGAATCCACCCAGCGCATGCACTGTGCACTACGGGGATTCACCTGTTTCCACCGAGACCAGAAGGTATGTATGAGTTTTACATACTCCCAGCTAGGGCCTGTCCAGTGGGCGTGGCCTTGCTCAATACACTTATATTGAGCGAGGCCGCTCCCCCTCAAGCAATGAGGCCCTGCAGTGGGGGTGGCCAACTTGAGGGCATCACTGAATAGAGGGTGCGGTCGAGTACAGGGTGTGGACTCGCTCAATACAAGTGTATGGAGCAAAGCCACATCCACTGGACAGGCTCTGACCAAGAGTATATATAACTCATACATACCCTTCTGTCCCGGGTCAGAAACCGGTGAATCCCCTCAGTGCACAGTTCTCTCCAGCCAGCGTTCAGGACAATAGACTTGTGTATAAGCGGAGGGGGGGCATTTTCAGCACAAAAAAAGGTGCTGAAAATCTCAGCGTATACACGAGTGTATACGCTATATAAAAACTTCCTTCTCACCCCCCCTAATTGGGTGGTCTTTTTGTCCTTTCTCATTCTCGGGTCCTCTACCAGAGACCTAGGAGCTTGAGGGTTCTCCCAGGATCTCAGTTGTTCCCAGCATTGCGCTTTTCTGGACAGAGAGGTCAGATGTTTCTCCTGGGATCTGTTGTTGCCATTTTCCCAACTCAGGGCTCTCTGCACCAAGTGCTCCTATCACCACTAGAATCACTGTTGTCTTCACGTTCAACATTTTCTCCAGTTCTCCTTTGAGGCCCTGGTATTTCTTCAGCTTCTCATATTCCTTCTTTCTGATGTTGCTGTCACATCTATTATCATTGCTGTTTTCTGATCCTTGTCTACTATCACAATGTCTGGTTGGTTAGCCAACACCTGCAATATATATATTTTCACCCCTTAGTGATCAGGCCAAATTTTTCAAATCTGACCAGTATCACTTTATGGGCAGAGACAGACTGCGAGAATCGCATCATACTGGCTGTCGGTTCTCCTGACCTGAGCTTGACAACTGCATAGTAATCCATCAAGCTGTCTTGTTCAGGTCAGGAGATGTGCCAGGTCAGTGTGTGCAGTGCGATGCGATTCTCCCACGAGAAATACAGCAGTCTGACTCTGTCCTATGTGTCAATAACACTGGAATGTTTCAACTATCTCAGTGATTTTTGTGACACATTTTACTTTATGTGTTGGTTGATATCTCTTGCATTTATTTGGAAAAATATGTGTAATTTGACATAAAAAATTGTAATTTTCCAATTGTTCTTTTATTCTGTTAGAACGTTAGAAGGTATCAAAATGCAGCAGTAATCTTTCATTTTATCAAGGAAATTTACAAACTTATTTTTTTAGGGATGCATTCAGTTTTAACCCCTTAGTGACAGAGCCAATTTGGTACTTAATGACCGAGCCAATTTTTACAATTCTGACCAGTGTCACTTTATGAGGTTATAACTCTGGAACGCTTTATCGGATCCCGCTGATTCTGAGATTGTTTTTTCGTGACATGTTGTACTTCAAGTTAGTGGTAACATTTCTTCGATATTACTTGCGATTATTTATGAAAAAAATGGAAATATGGCGAAAATTTTTAAAATTTTGCAATTTTCAAACTTTGTATTTTTATGCCCTTAAATCAGAGAGATATGTCACAAAAAATAGTTAATAAATAACATTTCTCACATGTCTACTTTACATCATCACAATTTTGGAAACAATTTTTTTTTTTGTTAGGGAGTTATAAGGGTTAAAAGTTGACCAGCAATTTCTCATTTTTACAACACCATGTTTTTTTTAGGGACCACATCACATTTTAAGTGATTTTGAGGGGTCTATATGATAGAAAATAACCAAGTGTGACACCATTCTAAAAACTGCACCCCTCAAGCTGCTCAAAACCACATTCAAGAAGTTTATTAACCCTTTACGTACTTCACAGGAACTAAAACAATGTGGAAGAAAAAAATGAACATTTTACTTTTTTTTGCAAACATTTTACTTCAGAACCATTTTTTTTAATTTTCACAAGTGTAAAAACAGAAATTTAACCACAAATTTTGTTGTGCAATTTTTCCTGAGTACACCGATACCCCATATGTGGAGGTAAACCACTGTTTGGGCGCACCGCAGAGCTTGGAAGTGAAGGAGCACCGTTTGACTGTTTCAATGCAGAATTGGCTGGAATTGAGATCGGACGCCATGTCGCGTTTGGAGAGCCCCTAATGTGCCTAAACAGTGGAAACCGCCCACAAGTGACACCATTTTGGAAACTAGACCCCCCAAGGAACTTATCTAGATGTGTGGTGAGCACTTTGAACCCCAAAGTGCTTCACAGAAGTTTATAACGTAGAGCCGTGAAAATAAAAAATCGCATTTGCTTTCACAAAAATGATTTTTTCGCCCACAAATTCTTATTTTCACAAGGGTAACAGGAGAAATTAGACCACAAAAGTTGTTGTGCAATTTCTCCTGAGTACGTCGATACCCCATATGTGGAGGTAAACCACTGTTTGGGCGCACCGCAGAGCTTGGAATTGAAGGAGCACCGTTTGACTTTTTCAATGCAGAATTGGCTGGAATTGAGATCGGATGCCATGTCGCGTTTGGAGAGTCCCTGATGTGCCTAAACAGTGGAAACCCCCCACAAGTGATACCATTTTGGAAACTAGACCCCTTAAGGAACTTATCTAGATGTGTGGTGAGCACTTTGAACCCTCAAGTGCTTCACAGAAGTTTATAACGTAGAGCCGTGAAAATAAAAAATCTCATTTTTTCTACAAAAATGATCTTTTTGCCCCCAAATTTTTATTTTCACAAGGGTAACAGGAGAAATTAGACCACAAAAGTTGTTGTGCAATTTCTCCTGAGTACGTCGATACCCCATATATGGGGGTAAACCACTGTTTGGGCGCACCGCAGAGCTTGGAAGAGAAGGAGTGTCGTTTTACTTTTTCAATGTAGAATTGGCTGGAATTGAGATCGGACGCCATGTCACGTTTGGAGAGCCGCTGATGTGCCTAAACAGTAGAGACCCCCCACATATGACACCATTTTGGAAACTAGACCCCTTAAGGAACTTATCTAGATGTGTGGTGAGCACTTTAAACCCCCAGGTGCTTCACAGAAGTTTATAACGTAGAGCCGTGAAAATAAAAAAATCACATTTTTTCTACAAAAATGATATTTTTGCCTCCAAATTTTTATTTTACCAAGGGTAACAGGAGAAAATGGACCCCAGAATCTGTTGTACAATTTGTCTTGAGTACGCCGACACCCTATATGTGGGGGTAAACCACTGTTTGGGCGCATGGCTGAGCTCGGAAGCAAAGGAGCGCCATTTGACTTTTCAATGCAAAATTGACTGGAATTGAGATCGGACGCCATGTCGCGTTTGGAGAGCCCCTGATGTGCCTAAACAGCAGAAACCCCCCAAAAGTGACCCCATTTTGGAAACTAGACCCCCCCATGGAACTTATCTAGATGTGTAGTGAGAACTTTGAATGCCCAAGTGCATCACAGAAGTTTATAATGCAGAGTCGTGAAAATAAAAAATATATATTTTTTAACAATAAAGATTTTTTAGCCCCCAAGTTTTTATTTTCACAAGGGTAACAAGAGAAATTGGACCCCAAAAGTTGTTGTCCAATTTGTCCTGAGTATGCTGGTACCCCATATGTGGGGGTAAACCACTGTTTGGGCGCACGGCAGAGCTCGGAAGGGAAGGAGTGCCATTTTGGAATGCAGACTTTGATAGAATTGTCTGCGGGCGTTATGTTGCGTTTGCAGACCCCTAATGTACCTAAACAGTAGAAACCCCCAACAAGTGACCCCATTTTGAAAAATAGACCCCCCAAGGAACTTATCTAGATATGTGGTGAGAACTTTGAATGCCCAAGTGCTTCACAGAAGTTTATAATGCAGAGTAGTGAAAATAAAAAATATTTTTTTTCCCACAAAAAAGATTTTTTTAGCCCCCAAATTTTTATTTTCACAAGGGTAACAAGAGAAATTGGACCCCAAAAGTTGTTGTCCAATTTGTCCTGAGTATGCTGGTACCCCATATGTGGGGGTAAACCACTGTTTGGGCGCACGGCAGAGCTCGGAAGGGAAGGAGCGCCATTTTGGAATGCAGACTTTGATAGAATTGTCTGCGGGCGTTATGTTGCGTTTGCAGACCCCTAATGTACCTAAACAGTAGAAACCCCCAACAAGTGACCCCATTTTGGAAAATAGACCCCCCAAGGAACTTATCTAGATATGTGGTGAGAACTTTGAATGCCCAAGTGCTTCACAGAAGTTTATAATGCAGAGTAGTGAAAATAAAAAATATATTTTTTCCCACAAAAAAGATTTTTTTAGCCCCCAAATTTTTATTTTCACAAGGGTAACAAGAGAAATTGGACCCCAAAAGTTGTTGTCCAATTTGTCCTGAGTATGCTGGTACCCCATATGTGGGGGTAAACCACTGTTTGGGCGCACGGCAGAGCTCGGAAGGGAAGGAGCGCCATTTTGGAATGCAGACTTTGATAGAATTGTCTGCGGGCGTTATGTTGCGTTTGCAGACCCCTAATGTACCTAAACAGTAGAAACCCCCAACAAGTGACCCCATTTTGGAAAATAGACCCCCCAAGGAACTTATCTAGATATGTGGTGAGAACTTTGAATGCCCAAGTGCTTCACAGAAGTTTATAATGCAGAGTAGTGAAAATAAAAAATATTTTTTTTCCCACAAAAAATATTTTTTTAGCCCCCAAATTTTTATTTTCACAAGGGTAACAAGAGAAATTGGACCCCAAAAGTTTTTGTCCAATTTGTCCTGAGTATGCTGGTACCCCATATGTGGGGGTAAACCACTGTTTGGGCGCACGGCAGAGCTCGGAAGGGAAGGAGCGCCATTTTGGAATGCAGACTTTGATAGAATTGTCTGCGGGCGTTATGTTGCGTTTGCAGACCCCTAATGTACCTAAACAGTAGAAACCCCCACAAGTGACCAAATTTTGGAAACTAGACCCCCTAAGGAACTTATCTAGATATGTGGTGAGAACTTTGAAAGCTCAAGTGCTTCACAGAAATTTATAATGCAGAGTAGTGAAAATAAAAAAATATATTTTTTTCCAACAAAAAAGATTTTTAGCCCCCAAGTTTTTATTTTCACAAGGGTAACAGGAGAAATTGGACCCCAAAAGTTGTTGTCCAATTTATCCCGAGTACGCTGATGCCCCATATGTGGGGGTAAACCACTGTTTGGGCGCACGGCAGAGCTCAGAAGGGAGGGAGTACCATTTGACTTTTTTAGCGCAAAATTGGCTGTCGTGTTTGGAGACCCCCTGATGTACCTAAACAGTGGAAACCCCCCAATTCTAACTCCAACCCTAACCCCAACACAGCCCTAACCCTAATCTCAACCCGATCCATAATCCTAATCACAACCCTAACGATAATCACAACCCTAACCCCAAAACAGCCCTAATCTCAACCCTAACCATAACCCTAATCAAAACCCTAAATCCAACACACCCCTAACCCTAATCCCAACCCTAACCCTAATCCCAACCCTAATCCCAAACGTAACACTAATCCCAACCCTAATCCAAACGCTAACCCTAATCCCAACTCTAACCCTAACTTTAGCCCCAACCCTAACTTTAGCCCCAACCCTAACCATAACTTTAGCCCCCGTCGTCACAAAAAAAGTTCAATGTAACCTTTTTTTTGTACGTCGCGTCCGCCATTTCCGCGGATGCGTGGCCGTAACTCTGCCCCCTCCTCCCCAGGACATAGACTGGGCAGCGGATGCGTTGAAAAACTGCATCCGCTGCCCACGTTGTGCACAATTTTCACAACGTGCGTCGGTACATCGGGCCGACGCATTGCGACCGCCCCGTACCGACGCAAGTGTGAAAGAAGCCTAAGGCTACTTTCACACTAGCGTCGTACTCGGCCCATCGCAGTGTGTCAGGCCGACGTACCGACGCTAGCGTTGTAAGCGCCGCACAACGGGTGCAGCGGATGCTGTTTTTTCAACGCATCCGCTGCCCCATTGTGAGGTGCGGGGAGGCGGGGGCGGAGTTCCGGCCACGCATGCGCGGTCGGAAATGGCGGACACGTCGCACAAAAAAGTTACATGTAGTTTTTTTTGTGTCGACGGTCCGCCGAAGCACGACGCATCCGTCGCACGACGGATGCGACATGTGGCAATCCGTCGCAATGCGTCGCTAATGCAAGCCAATGGAGAAAAAACGCATCCTGCAAGCACTTTTGCAGGATGCGTTTTTTCTCCAACGACGCATTGCGACGGAAGCCAAAAAACGCTAGTGTGAAAGTAGCCTAACTCTAACCCTAGCCCTAACCCTAACCCTAAATTTAGCCCCAACCCTAACCCTAACCCTAACTCTAACCCTAACTCTAACCCTAACCCTAACCCTAACCCTAACCCTAACTCTAACCCTAACCCTAACTCTAACCCTAACCCTAACTCTAACCCTAACCCTAACCCTAACCCTAACTCTAACCCTAACCCTAACCCTAATTTTAGCCCCAACTTGTCTTCTCCTGCCCGCCGGCAGATGGCAGCAGATGGCGGGCGCACTGCGCATGCGCCCGCCATGATGAAAAAGCCGGCTGGCAGGAGAAGACAGAAGAGGACCCAGGGACCCCGGGTGAGTATGATAGGGTCTCCGAATCCCCCTATTTCTCTGTCCTCTGATGTGCGATCACATCAGAGGACAGAGAAATAACTGATCGCTTTTTTTTTTTTTTTGCGGTCGCCGGTAAACTGTTAATTACCGGCGATCGCAAAGCAGGGGTCGGTGCAAACCGACCCCGATCATGTTCTTTGGGGTCTCGGCTACCCCCGGCAGCCGAGACCCCAAAGAACATCCGGGTGCCGGGCGGCGGGCGCACTGCGCGTGCGCCCGCCATTTTTTCCCGGAAAAAAGATGGCGGCGCCCATGGGGAGACACGAGGAGCACCGGGGGAGGTAGGTAAGTATTGGGGGGCTATTGGGGGCCATCGGGGACCACATTTCTCTGTCCTCCGATGTGCGATCACATCGGAGGACAGAGAAATTAAACGGCAAATCGCGTTTTTTTTTTTTTTGTTGCGACCGCCGGTAAACGGTTAATTACCGGCGATCGCAACTCGGGGGTCGGTAAAAAACCCCCGAATCATGTTCTCTGGGGTCTCGGCTACCCTCGGCAACTGAGACCCCAGAGAAAATCCGACTCTGGGGGGCGCTATTCACTTTTTCCACAGCGCCGTTAATTAACGGCGCTGTGGATTAAGTACCCTTAGCGGCCGCCGTTAAAAGGCGTATCGGCGGTCGTTAAGGGGTTAAAGTGACCTTTAGGGACACATATATTGGAAAACCCCCAAAAGTGATACCATTTTAAAAAGAGCACCCCTCAATATATTCAAAACTGCTTTCAGGTAGTTTATTAACCCTACAGGTGCTTTCAGGAATTAATGCAAAGTGGCATGACAGGAAATATAAATGTTATGTTTACCACCTAAATATTGCTAACATGTGAACCGATCACTATAGCCGGCAGACTATAAGGTCGTTATTTGACTGTGAATTGCCATGGCAAACATCAGGACGACACAGTTCCCACACTCTATTAACCATCTAGATGCCATAGTCACGCTTGACAGCAGCATCTAAGGGGTTAAACAGCTATGATCTGTGCCAACATCAATCATGACTGATCCATCAGGGTGTCAGCTATAGTGTACAGCTGACAGCTGCGGCATTTTCACCTGTCAGAGGATGCTATTCACTTATATCACACGTCAGTGAAAAGACGTATTGGTGGTCACTAAGAGGCTAAATGGATCCTATAGGAAATGTATTAATGAAAAAATACTTGATTATGAATTAATAGACCAAATGCTTTAATTGTTTATATACACCTTATTTAATGGTAATTATTAGGTTTAGTACAATGTCCGCATCGGTAAGTTGTCCAATAGTAAGCACAGAGCAGGATGGGTATGGCATTTTGGATTTTTTTTGGCACAATTTGCCTTCTATAATCGGATTGCACTTGGCTATTAAAGCCTATGAGCTTGTGAAAGCAATCGGACCACACTTACATGACATCCGAGTGTGGTCCAACTTTCACAGACTGACAGAATGGAGAAACTCTTTTTTTTACTTTCTATATATGAGAAAAATTAATCATACTATGATCATAATGTGATCAGCCTAATTGGACTGGTTTTCTCGGATGTGGAGAAGAAAGTCATGTGATTGTAGCCTAAGGGAAACATATCAATTATATCTTCATTGATTTCCTCTGATAAAAGAAAAGCATAAGGACTACAGAATAAGGCCACATTCACATGTTCAGTATTTGGTCAGTATTTTACATCAGTATTTGTAAGCCAAAACCAGGAGTGGAAGAATTAGAGGAAAAGTATAATAGAAACATGTCACCACTTCTGGATTTCTTCCCACTCCTGGTTTTGGCTTACAATTACTGCTGTAAAATACTGACCAAATATTGAACGTGTGAACGTGGCCTAAAGGTAAGGAACATACAAGATGCCGTGTTGGTCTGGCCAAATTTTACATATCTACTTTTATAGGATGAAAAATAAGAGCCAACCACTTGAATGGTCCAATTACTGACCTGCTAAGTGTTTTTGGTGTGTAAATTTGCATATTTTTGTATTCTATTATGTTATTAAAATGGGTAATCTACCGTATTTTTCGGACTATAGGACGCACCGGACTATAAGGCGCACCCAGGTTTTAGAGGTGGAAAATAGGGAAAAAAATATTTGAAGCAAAAAAAATGTGGTAAAATATTTAATAACATAAATAACATACTATTATATGTGGTTTTATTATATATAATAGTATGTTATTATGTTGGAAGCTGCGGGACCAGTGTGGTGTCTGAAGTACGATATGAAGATGCTGGAGGGTGAGTATAAGGGCTCATTTCCACATGCGAGGCACACGTCCGTATCTCTCATGTGGAAACCAAGCTCTGGCGCCGGCACTTTGGAGCGGAGCTGTGCAGCTCCATGTGTTCCTATGCGGCCGCACGCTCCGCTCTGGAGTGCCGGCTCCACAGCTTGGTTTCCACATGCGAGATACGGACGTGTGCCTCGCATGTGGAAATGAGCCCTAAGAATGGGGGCGCAGGGCTTATAGTGAAAGCACCACTCCAGCACTGCAAAATAACACTGGAGTGCTGCTTTAAAATCCCATGGGAGAACTATAACTCCCAGCATGTCCTGCAGATCCTATGACATGCTGGGAGTTATAGTTCACCAAAGGAGGGGCAGAGTGCTTTATAGTGTTTTGTAAAGACTGACCTCTTAATTGTGGCAGCCAGCCAGCTGTGGTGAGGTAAAAGCTGGAGCATCCCATGGCTGCACACACACAGAGCCCTCCCTGTTGTTGTTGCCTTTCCACAGCGCAGGACATAAGAGGAAGCTGCAGGTTCTAGGTGGGAGTCTGAAGGACCTGTGATGATGTCAGAAGAGGGAGGGCTCTGAGCTGCCATGTGATGCTCCAGCCCGCCCACTCCTGACATCATCACAGGTCCTCCCTGTGCACCACAGACAGCTCAGCGTCCAGCCCAGGCAGGTAGGCAGCGATCTCCTGGCCCCTGCTGCTGCCTCCTCCTCCCCCGGACACACAGATTCTCCCCGGAATCAGTGCTGGGGAAACTGTGTCGCTGCTTAAGTGCAACTTTCATTTGCTGCTCTGGCTCACCGCTCAGCTGATTGGTGGGCGGGGAGCAGCTAATAAATATTCACTGCACTTAATCAGCGGGGCCATGTGGTTTCCACAGCAGCTGATTCCGGGCAGTGGGGACATCCTGAAGTGGGATAACAGTGCGATCCCACTCGCTGCTGCCCCCCTCCCCACATGCTATATCCGTACTATAAGACGCACCCACACTTTCCTCCCAAATTTGGAGGAAAAAAAGTGCGTCTTATAGTCCTAATCAGTGATGTGTAATGGTGTATATGCCAGTATTGATGTTTTCACACATAAGAGTTAAATTGCATTTTTTGCAGCAATTTTTCAAATTTTGTAGCCAGGGTAATTAACTCCAGGGCTAGGGCGGCTTTTGGAATCTTTGGTCCTGGGAAAGGAAAGTCATGTTAGAAGACTTCTTGACTGTAATTGCATTAAAACCATGCAGGTCTGGTCTACAGGGTATCGTGATGATTAATTCATTTATGGCTTCTTGATATCTATAAAGGTCTGTTTTAGTTATATGATTTATTCTGACCTTTTTTACATTATGTAAACTTTGACTTATAGAGTTTGTGCCGCCTTCTGGAGAAACAATGTAGATAACAGGTAGAAATAGACAGATTTGCTTTTTTATATGCTATGTTGCTGTGACCCAACTTCACACAAACCAATTTGTGCAGGTTTAGGGAAAAGTGTGTTTTTTTTTAAATGAAAAAGTTCATAACAAAAAAGGCGAAAGTAGCTGCACAATCTGCCATAAAGAACTGACTTACTTTGTGATGAATTGAATGATGCATTCAGGCTGTGTCATGGACCAGCAGAAAATGTCACTTTTGTTCTGGCAGCCCGTGTTCAGAGGCGGCGTGCACCTGTGCCGTACTCCAGTATAGCATAAGAACGGCACAGGCTATTCATGTAATGGATGTGAGTCACACAACGGATAAGGGGCAGAACATCTGATTACTGATAATAACACAACGACTGCGAAACTAAACTGAATATACCGGTGTGCTATAAAATAGATTACAAGTGTCCCTCTTGTCTCCAGCTTCTATGGGGAATTAAAGCAGCTCCATAAGATACTCTTAGTAATAGACAATTCTAGGTCAGTGCTCCTCGCTGTTCTATCAGATTTGCTGTATTTTCCATGTAGTCCTATGTCATTGATTTGCTTTAAAGGGAATGTGTCAGCTCATGTGTCTACATCCGATTCACATGCGTGTATGTTATAAGAACAGAAATCCATAACTTTAATAAATAAAAGCACTGCTCTGTTGCAGAAAAGTCGTCTTTAAAAAGGATAAGTAAATGAGGAAGTCCACTGCCTTGACTCCTAGCTCAATCCTCAGCCTAAGGCCGGGGTGACACTTGCGAGTAAAATGCAAGAAACTCGCGCATGAATACCCGGCACTGCGGCCGACACTCGTGCGAGAGAGTCGTGTGAGTTTCTTGCATTGTACTCACAAGTGTGACCCCAGCCTAAATCCACCCTCCACTTAGTGACTGACATGCTACAGCCATGCTATCTGTCAATCATCTAGTAGAGGGTGGAGTTTGGCTGAGGAAGAAGCTGGGAGACGAGACAGTGGAAGAGCTCTGTCCTGCGCATTTGCATATCAGTTCTACAGTGGATCCCTCGGTAAGGGAACAGAGCAGCCTTTATGTTTAATGATTCACTTGTGTTCTGGAAATTGGGGAAAAATTCCAAGTACAATAAAATGGTAAATAAAAAATACAATTCCACCATTGTTTTTTGGGCTTTGTTTTTCAGTGTTCATTGTATTCAGAGAATTACAAGTGTGGTCATCCAAATTAGAAAATAAAAAATTAAAAAAAACTTTAAAACATTATACATGTTTTAAGTGTTCATTGGGTTATTAAAATGTCCTGATGTCATGATTCTCCAGATCAGTACATTATAGAGACAATCAGCTTTTTTTGTAATTAAGAAGTAAAAAATAAATCAGAAGATTTATATAAATAAAAATTGTGGTTGGGTCGCGATTTACTGAGAACCGTAACTATTCCATTGATGGTCCTTGCTGAAGGCTTGTTTTTTGTGAGGTCAGCTGTAGTTTACATTGGAACATTTTCTGGGTATACATGATGCTTTGATCAATTTTTATTGCCTTTTTGGAAGAAGAGTGGAGCACCCCACTAGGGCCTTAGGGTACTCGGAACGGGGCCAGTTCTTAAAGGGATGTGTCACGTTGCCCGTGACCCAGTCCGTGGCCCTGGGTGTCCAATAAAAGTGGATATTGAAGAATAAAGTTTGTTCGTGATGCCACCTGTGGTATTCAGTCAGGGATGACCGACGCTGCTTAAAGGGGTCCACTGAGGTGATGTTATGGCAGCAGGGATGGTATAGCTTCCCACAGGTGAAGCTGGGCCCCCAGGGCTCCCGGTGTAGTAGATAAAGATGGTGTAGTGCCAGAAAAAACTAGAGGACACAAGGTTGCAGTCTCTTCACCTTTTTACTGGCGTAAGGCAGCCACAGTCCAGGGTACGGATCACGGGTGCTGGTGTGGTCCAGCCGGCTTGGAAGCGATTCAGGAATTTCTCTAGCCAGGTGGGGTTGGAAGCCTTCCTCTCTGCGTTGTGTTGTAGTCCCTTGCTGCCTTAGGCCTCACACAAGGTCCTCACTTTCTCTCTGTCCCCCTTATTGCTAGGACACTACCCGCATGGCAGATAACCCGAGCCTTTTTACAGGTGTCTCTCAGATGACTCCGGGCTCTATGTGTTACTGTGCCTTTGGGTGTTGATGGTGGACAGGTGACCTGCAATCTCCTGTCCACTGGTTTCTGCCGTGGGGCATAGAGTTACCACCACAACCTCGGTCTTCCGGCTACCGGAATTCTGCGCTTCAGCGTGGATGAAGTTTGGTCGCAGCTTCCCTCCAGCTCTTTACTTCTCCTGTGCTTCTCTTCCCCTTTTAGTCTCCTACAGACTGCTCTGTTCCTCTCTCCTTCTAGGAGTTGCAGATCCACAGGTCTGCACGGTCCCAGCTTTCCTCTCTCAGACTCTCTCTGTCTTCTTCCACTCTCCTCTGTCCCTCTGACAGACTGACTCCTCACAGACTCTTCTCACAGACTAAACTAACTCCTCCTCTAGCCAGAATATATAGGGAAGCTTCCCTGAATCCAGGTCTCAAGCTCCCCCTTCTGTCCTGGAGTCAGAACAGTGTTGCATGCACTGGTTACATGTTTAAGCGGTCCTTCCTTGCTTCAAAACATGGCATCACCCTCCCAGAAAGGAAGGCAATACCACTGCAACAACCAGTTACCTACACTCCCCCGCCCTTTAAATCCAGTACTCCAGGACTGGGAAAACAAAAACAACAATAACAGGTTATATTTTGCAAACATTTTCAAAATGCATGTAACAGGTTATAAAAACTTTTGCTTCTCTTTATGGGAGGTTGTTTTCTTGAACGTTAGAGTAACTATATTTAAAGTGCAAAACATTAGCTTTACTAAAAATATAGAACTCTCTGTAATACCAATATTAACTGTCTGATATATAAACTACTATTCAATTCCATTATGGGTAAACTTCTCTAGCAATATTAAAGACTAACACTTTCTTAAACAAAGTGCCACAAGTCAACATTTTCTATACTGAGGTAGTGCAGCATTTAAAGGTGCAAGTATTCAAGTATTCCAACATCACATTAGTAACAGTTTCATTCAGTAAATTGTGAGATCTCTCTTACCAACAACAGCAATGAAGCGAGGGACCCGTTCTAAACCCCCAGCGTAGGCTTGGGCGGGCTGCAAGGCGTAAATGGTCTCCTCCCTGGACACGCCAAATGGTTTTTTTTCTTGGTCCCTTTAAGACAAATAAACTTTAGTGTAAACAACAAACACAAACAACAGTATCTTCAGTGGTTACTTGTAAAACCAGTAGAAAGCACCTTAAGGCCATGTGCACACGTTCAGGATTTTTAGCGTTTTTTTCGCGTTTTTTTGCTATAAAAACGTGATAAAAACGCGAAAAAAACACTAACATATGCCTCCTATTATTTACAGTGTATTCCGCATTTTTTGTGCAAATTTTGCGATTTTCTCCGCGAAAAAATCGCATCGCGGAAAAAAAAGCAACATGTTCATTAAAAATGCGGAATTGCGGGGATTCCGCACACCTAGGAGTGCATTGATCTGCTTACTTCCCGCACGGGGCTGTGCACACCATGCGGGAAGTAAGCAGATTATGTGCGGTTGGTACCCAGGGTGGAGGAGAGGAGACTCTCCTCCACGGACTGGGCACCATATAATTGGTCAAAAATAAAAGAATTAAAATAAAAAATAGTCCTATACTCACCCTCGATGTCTTCCCGCCTCACCGCTGCATGCTGCCGCTTCGGTTCCTATAGCTGCTGTGCGGTGAAGGACCTGTGATGACGTCACTGTCTTGTGATTGGTCGTGAGCGGTCATGTGACCGCTCACGTGACCGCTCACATGACCGCGACGTCATGGAAGGTCCTGCGCGCACACACCAGCTATAGGAAGAGGAACGGACGCCGCTGATGAGATGTCTGGATGAGTATAAGCATTTTTTTTAATTTTTTTTATTATTTTTAAACATTCTATCTTTTACTATAGATGCTGCATCTATAGTAAAAAGTTGGTCACACTTGTCAAACACTATGTTTGACAAGTGTGACCAACCTGTCAGTCAGTTTTCCAAGCGATGCTACAGATCGCTTGGAAAACTTTAGCATTCTGCAAGCTAATTACGCTTGCAGAATGCTAAAAAAACGCGAAAAAAACGGAAAAAAAACGCAAAAAAAAAATGCGGATTTCTTGCAGAAAATTTCCGGTTTTCTTCAGGAAATTTCTGCAAGAAATCCGGACGTGTGCACATACCCTAAAGTGCTATTTACACTGGAAAGTTTCTGGACCATTCATTGTCCATGGCCTCAGTGTCTTGTCAAACAAATGAACTTTTGAACTTCAGCAGTCTTTTTGAACTTTCAGCAATTATCATAACATTCAGAAGCTGTCTATTTCCTCTGCCAGGGTAGCTCCTGGTGACTGCTACTCCCTGACTGGGAAAACTCAGGATCATGTCTCTCAACTGGTACGGGATACCAGGGCACATTGGCTGGTTCCACCACGGGTGTCTGGGTGGACTGGTGGCAATTAGTAACCGGCCTGGTCTGCTGCTGCTCCTCTGGGAACTGATCCTGCAGCCTGGTCTGCATGTTTTAACTGTTTCTGCACTTTAACACACTTTTTGCAATCCACAGTGTACCACCCTTTGTTGCCGATATGGCAGGTATATGTCACTCTATCACTGGGGTAAAGGTCTTTGTCAGGGTGTCCCTCCATTAATTGGGATTCAATGTCTCTTCGTTAACAAAGACCTCGTTTATCATCCCTGCTTCTTTAATAAACCCCCAGTCTCTCTTTTGGTTGAAGACCATTACTTCTCCCTGTCATAGTGGTCCCCTTTCTGCCTGAGGGATTTTGCATGTTCGAGCCTTTACCTGCAGGTTTCTTTCCTCATATGCTGTTTGCCGGGCCAAAGATTGCTGTCTCTCCTGCTCCTCCGGCCGTCTACAGTGCTCCCACCATTTTATGATGGGGATTTCCCCTTGGAGCTCTATCATGTCCTCCCCCGTGGGTCCCTCTTCAAACACCACGGGTTTGGTATAGGTAACCCATGGTCTACTGGTTGGAACTAGCGGAGATGTCATCTGGTCCAGGCTGCCATCCCCCTGGTCCCAGCATAGTCGACGGCCTGTTCCTCCAGGCCTTGGAGTCGGCGCGGTCGGTAAGGGACCCACCAGCGTGTCGTCTGGCGCAGGGGTTGCAGTGGAACTTGAGACCGGGGTACCCTCAGTGTACGGTAACATCTCAACTAGGTGCCCAAAACTCTGGTCGGGTGTGTACAGCAGTGGGGGTGACTCGGGCCTAGCCATTGGACTTTCCGCCACCGGGGTCAGGGTTGCACCCCTTACCTTTTCTTCCGGAGTGCCAGATCTTCTTTCCCGCTCCAGGCCAGACAAGGTTGCTGGCGGTCTCCCGGTAAGGTTTCCAAGGAAGGCCTCTTTCCACCCAGCCACAGCCTCCAGCTGCATCCGCACGAGTTGCTGGGTAAGTTTCTCCACTTCCTTATGCAGGAGGTCCGGATCCAACATCGATGGCTGGTACAGTTCTTGCGAGTCCCAGTTGGGGGAGTCCTCCTCCACCCCACGCTCCGGTGCTCGCTCACCTCCCTCTGCCATGCTGTTTTCCGGCACTTCCTCCACAGTCTGGTTTACCGCAGTTTCACTCCACCACGCCTGTCTTTGTAGGCGGTTCCTCCTCTTCTTCCCGCCATACCAGACCAGGAGGCAAATTGCTCTAGTTGATGGGCATACTTCTCTCACATAGTAGTATTGGTGAGGGGCGGGCATAGCTTTTGCGCCGTTCCTCCAAGCTCCACCCATGACAACACGCCCTATTCCTCCTGCATGCCACATGGTGCTGTAATGGCGGTATTATGGGCGGCAATTAGCAATTCAATAGTTTCTCAATAAAGCACAGTCTCTGAGGTGCACAAGACCCAGTTTGCTGGGTCGGTCCATCCTGTTTGTGATGCCAAGTTTTGGAGCACCCCACTAGGGCCTTAGGGTACTCGGAATCGGGCCGGTTCTTAAAAGGATGTGTCACGGCTGCAGTGACCCGGTCCATGGCACTGGGCATCCAATAAAAGGGGTTATTGAATAAAGAATAAAGTTTATTCGTGACGCCACCTGTGGTATTCGGTCAGGCATGACTAACGCTGCTTAAAGAGGTCCACTGGGGTGATGTTATGGCAGCAGGGATGGTATGGCTTCCCACAGGTGAAGCTGGGCCCTCAGGGCTCCCGGTGTAGTAGATAAAGATGGTGTAGTGCCAGAAAGAACTAGCGGGCATAAGGTTGCAGTCTCTTTACCTTTTTACTGGTGTAAGGCAGCCACAGTCCAGGGTATGGATCACAGGTAGGGTTGAGCGAAATGGATCGGACAAATTAAAAAATCGCCGACTTTCGGCAAAGTCGGGTTTCATGAAACCCGACCCGATCCTAGCGTGGGATCGGCCATGAGATCGGCGATCTCCGCGCCAAAGTTGCATTTCATATGACGCTTTCACCGCCATTTTTTAGCCAATGAAGGAGGACGCAGAGTGTGGCAGCGTGATGACATAGGTCTCTGTCCCCACCATCTTAGAGAAGGGCATGACAGTGATTGGCTTGCTTTCTGCGGCGTCACAGGGGGTATAATGGGGCGTGCATGCCGACCGCCATCTTACTTCTGCCGATCTTAGCATAGGGAGAGGTTGCTGCAGCTTCATCAGAAAAAGGGATATAGTTAGGGAGGGAAGATCAACCCCCAAACTGCTTGTGCTGTAGCAATTTCCACTGTCCAACACCACCTTTTTTTTGCAGGGACAGTGGAGGCTATTTTTTTGTGCATCAGCTCTGTAGCTTATTAGCTGCCTTATAAGGCTCCCTGATAGCTGCATTGCTGTTTGCACGCTGCTATGCAAACCAACTGCTTTTTTAAAAGCAAAAATCCTGTTGGTCCTTTCCGCAGTTATCTTGTTTATTTGTCCACACTTTTGTGTGCAGCAGTCCTTTTTATTGCTGCCATACTTGTCCTGAAATCATTGTAGGGAGATTGAAATTGTACTACAGTCCTTGTATTTTTTCATATATCATCCAGCCACTTTCTGCCACGTACATTGTGTTGTGTTATACACTGGGTCTGAGTTTTGGTTCAGTCTCCCCCCAAAAAAGTGGGATTCAAATTCTCACAAAGTGGATATACTTCTGTCCTGTTAGTTTGTCGTATATCAGCCAGCCACTTTCTGCCACGTACATTGTGTTGTTTTATACACTGGGCCTGAGTTTGGGTTCAGTCTCACCCAAAAAAAGGGAGATTTAAATTCTCAACAAGTTTATATACACCTTCTACATTGTTTTACAGTACCATATAACGGTTGTTATTTTGGTTACATTTTCCCAAAAATGAGGAAGTCTGGTGGAAGAGCCCGTGGGTGGTGGTTGCCAGCTGGTACTGATGGTGGTGGTGGTGCCTCTGGTGGTAGTGGCAAAAGCACAATAGCACCTAAGGCTAGAGGTGTTGAGCCAGCATCATCGTCTGTCTACACAAGGCCTCGAAGGCTCCCTATCTGGGAGTAGGAAAACAGCTTTTAAAGCCGGAGCAGCAGGAAAAAGTTTTGGCTTTCCTTGCTGACTGAGCCTCTAGCTCTTTCGCCTCCTCTTCAGAAAGTTCCAAATATAAAAGCAGCGAGTCGTCAGTGGATGCTCCCGGTCAGGAACAAGACTTTTCCTTGCGTTCTTCACCCAAACTAAAAGTGAAGGATGCGTCAGGCGACACTACAGGTTACTCCATGGAGCTCTTTACACATACCATGCCTGGGTTAGAAAGGGAAATTGTTAACTGCCCATTACAAGATGAATCGGACATGGAGTGCACTGATGCATTGACTCAGATCACTACATTGCCCTTGCAGTGTACTGAGGCAGAATCTGACCCTGATGAGACTATGGTGCCCCGTCCCGAACGCTATAGCACCTTACACAGTGACACAGAGAAAGGTGTACATGACATTGAAGAGTAGGTGATAGATGACCCAGTTGTTGACCCAGATTGGCAGCCATTGGGGGAAGAGGCTGCCGCTGCCAGTAGCTCAGAAGCGGAGGAGGATGATCCGCAGCAGCCATCTACATCGCAACAGCTGTCATCTGGCAGGCCCGTATCAG
Organism: Ranitomeya variabilis; assembly: GCF_051348905.1. NCBI lineage: Eukaryota > Metazoa > Chordata > Amphibia > Anura > Dendrobatidae > Ranitomeya > Ranitomeya variabilis. Next base: position 97,209,612 of record NC_135235.1, on the reverse strand, counting down.
GCCAAAAAGTTTGTCAAAAACAAAAACAGTTTTAGGACAGTGTGGCCATCCGGTGAAAGTAGCACAGTGTGCAATGCCTGAAAAGGTATTCCATAGTAGGAAGAGTGCAGTGTGGCAATTTTTTAACCAAGATCCGAATGATCAGTCAAAAGTTATCTGTAGGAAATGCTCAAAGACCTTTAGCAGAGGGAAGAATCTTCAAAATTTAAATACAACGTGCATGCTTAGACATTTAACCAGCATGCACTTGCAAGCCTGGACTAACTACCAAACGTCCTGTACCGTTGGTGCACCTGCTCAGAATGAAGGTAGTCAGAAATGCTACATTGCTTCCCTCACTGTAAGCCCACCAGTTAGGACACCACCAGCAGCAAATGTGGAGGTATCGTCGCAAGGCCAAAGCAGTCAGGTAATCGCAAGGTTTTTGGTAGGAAACACAGTATGTAGGCCAACATCAAGAATACCATCACCAACCCTCTCTCAATCCGCCATGTCCACCACCACCACCACCGCTAGTTCCACCATATGCAGCTCTCCAGTCCAGCTCACCCTACAAGAGACTCTCGTTAGGAAAAGAAAGTACTCATCCTCTCATCCGCATACACAGGGTTTGAATGCCCACATTGCTATACTAATCTCGTTAGAGATGATGCCCTACTGGTTGGTTGAAAGTGAAGCTTTCAAACACCTGATGGCCTACACAGTACCACGCTATGACCTACCCAGTCGGCACTTCTTTGCAAGAAAAGCCATCCCAGCCCTCCACCAGCATGTCAAAGACCGCATTGTCCATGCACTGAGGCAATCAGTCAGTGGAAAGGTGCACCTCACAACAGATGCATGGACCAGTAGGCATGGCCAGGGACGTTACGTGTCCATCACGGCGCACTGGGTTAATGTGGTGGATGCAGGGTCCACAGGGGACAGCCATAGTGGGACAGTTCTGCCTAGCCCACGGTCTAGGAAACATTTGGCTGTAGGTGTTCGCCACTCCTCCTCCAGAAGCGAAAGCTCGTCCACAGAGCGCAGTCGCACGACCACTCCATCCGCAGCTGCCAGTGTTGCACACGAGGTGTCCCATTATGGAACAGCTAGTGGTAAGCGTCAGCAGGCTGTGTTACAAATGAAGTGTTTGGGCGACAAAAGACACACCGCGGAAGTACTGGCCGAGTACTTGCAGCAAGAAACTCAGTTATGGCTGGGCAGTGTACATCTTGAGGCAGGCAAGGTAGTCAGTGATAACGGAAGGAATTTTATGGCTGCCATAGCTGTTGTGAACTCTGTTTTCAGGCTCCCTCTTGTGGTGACTGGTGGTATGGTGTGACTTTTGCTTTGGGCTCCCCCTGGTGGCTTTGTTTGTTATCCTGCTGGTCTCTGGCTATCAGCTGGTTCGTTATCCTCTGGAAGGTTCCTATATAGCTCTGTTTTGCTTTCACTTGTTGCCGGCTGTCGATGTAATCAGTGCTACTCAGATTCCTTCTGACTACCTTGCTCCCAGTCCATCCAGGACAAGCTAAGTTTTGTTTGCTCATTTTTTGATCAGCAGTGTTTATCATGTTTTCTTGTCCAGCTTGCTAAAATGTGATTCCCTCGCTTGCTGGATGCTCTAGTGGACTGAGTTTCTCCCCACACACCATTAGTTGGTGCGTGGGTTCTTGAAATCTCAGGATGGATATTTTGTAAGGGTTTTTTATTGATCGCATAGACCCCTGCTCTATTTTCTGCTTTCTAGTACTAGTGGGCCTCTTTTGCTGAATCTGATTTCATCCCTACGTATGTGCCTTCTTCTTACTTCACCGTTAATATTTGTTGGGGGCTTCTATATCTTTGGGGATTATTTCTCTGGAGGCAAGCGAGGTCTTTCTTTCTCTTTAGGGGTAGCTAGTTCCTCAGGCTGGCTCGAGACGTCTAGGAATTTTTTAGGCACGTTCACCGGCTACCTCTATTTGTGTTGGATAGTTTCAGATTTGTGATCAGTCCAGTTACCATCTCCCTAGAGCTTGTCCTTAGTTTATTCACTTGCTGGTCTATTCGTGATCCTCAGCCACTAAGGGTCATAACAGTACAGCCGGCCCATAAAGTGTTAATTGCATGGCAGAAGCAGGAGAAAAGAAGCCTTGAGAAATTATTATTTTTTTTTTTTTGTTGTTGCTGTGTGTCTAGCTGCTGTGGCTAGCTTCTCTCCTCCTCTTAATCTTGGTGTGGCTCTGAGTTCAGCTGCTGACATGGATGTCCAGAGCTTGGCTTCCAGTCTGGATCATCTTGCTGCTAGGGTTCAAAGTATTCAGGATTTTGTTGTTCACAGTCCTATGTCAGAGCCTAGAATACCTATTCCGGAGTTGTTTTCTGGAGATAGATCTAGGTTCCTGAATTTTAGGAACAATTGTAAGTTGTTTCTGTCTTTGAAACCTCGTTCCTCTGGTGATGCCGTTCAGCAAGTTAAGATTATCATTTCCTTTTTGCGCGGTGACCCTCAAGATTGGGCCTTCGCATTGGCGCCAGGGGATCCTGCATTGCTTAGTGTAGATGCGTTTTTTCTAGCCCTTGGATTGCTCTATGAGGAACCTAATCTTGAGAACCAGGCTGAAAAAACGTTATTGGCCCTCTCGCAGGGGCAAGATGAAGCAGAGGTGTACTGCCAGAAATTTTGGAAATGGTCGGTGCTTACTCAGTGGAATGAGTGTGCCCTGGCTGCAAATTTCAGAGAAGGTCTTTCTGAAGCCATTAAGAATGTCATGGTGGGGTTCCCTACGCCTGCAGGTCTGAATGAGTCAATGACTCTGGCCATTCAGATTGATCGGCGTTTGAGGGAGCGCAAACCTGTGCACCATTTGGCGGTGTCTTCTGAACAGACACCTGAATCTATGCAATGTGACAGAATTCTGACCAAAAGTGAATGGCAAAATTATAGACGGCAAAATGGGTTGTGCTTTTACTGTGGTGACTCAGCTCATGTTATCTCAGCATGCTCTAAGCGCAAAAAAAAAAAAGGTTGATAAATCTGTCACCATTGGTACTTTACAGCCTAAGTTCATTTTGTCTGTTACCCTGATTTGTGCCCTGTCATCTTACCCGGTTAATGCTTTTGTAGATTCAGGTGCCGCCCTGAGTCTGATGGATTGGTCATTTGCCAGGCGCTGTGGTTTTGATTTGGAGCCTTTAAAATTCCCTATTCCACTAAGGGGAATTAATTCTACACCATTGGCTACGAATAGACCTCAGTACTGGACACAAGTGACCATGTGCATGACTCCTGTTCATCAGGAGGTGATTCGCTTTCTTGTACTGCATAATTTGCATGATGTCGTCGTGTTGGGTCTACCATGGTTGCAGACTCATAATCCAGTCCTGGATTGGAAAGCTATGTCGGTGTCAAGTTGGGGTTGTCAGGGAATTCATGGTGACGCTCCTGTGGTGTCAATTGCTTCGTCCACTCCTTCTGAAGTCCCTACGTTTTTGTCAGACTACCAGGATGTATTTGAGGAGCCCAAACTCAATTCTCTACCTCCTCATAGGGACTGTGATTGTGCTATAAATTTGATTCCTGGTAGTAAGTTTCCTAAGGGACGACTTTTCAATTTATCTGTGCCGGAGCATGCTGCCATGCGGAGTTATATAAAGGAGTCTTTAGAGAAGGGATATATTCGCCCGTCCTCATCCCCTCTTGGTGCAGGATTCTTTTTTGTGGCTAAAAAGGATGGTTCCCTGAGACCCTGTATTGATTATCGCCTTTTGAATAAAATCACGGTCAAATTTCAGTATCCTTTGCCATTGTTAACTGATTTGTTTGCTCGCATTAGGGGGTCTAGTTGGTTCACCAAGATAGATCTTCGTGGTGCGTATAACCTTGTGCGTATAAAACAGGGTGATGAATGGAAAACTGCATTTAATACACCTGAAGGCCATTTTGAGTACTTGGTGATGCCTTTTGGACTTTCTAATGCTCCTTCAGTCTTTCAGTCCTTTATGCATGACATCTTCCGTGAATATCTGGATAAGTTTATGATTGTGTATCTGGATGATATTCTGGTTTTTTCGGATGATTGGGAGTCTCATGTTAAGCAGGTCAGGATGGTCTTTCAGGTCCTGCGTGACAATGCTTTATTTGTGAAGGGCTCAAAATGTCTTTTTGGAGTCCAGAAGATTTCTTTTTTGGGTTTCATTTTTTCTCCTTCTACTATTGAGATGGACCCAGTCAAGGTTCAGGCTATTCATGACTGGACGCAGCCTACATCTGTTAAGAGTCTTCAGAAGTTCTTGGGTTTTGCTAATTTTTACCGTCGCTTCATAGCTAATTTTTCTGGCGTTGTTAAGCCTTTGATGGATTTGACCAAGAAGGGTTCTGATGTGACTAATTGGTCTTCTGCGGCTGTGGAGGCCTTTCGGGAGCTGAAGCGTCGGTTTTCTTCGGCTCCGGTCTTGTGTCAGCCAGATGTCTCACTTCCCTTCCAGGTGGAGGTTGATGCTTCCGAGATTGGAGCGGGGGCTGTTTTGTCGCAGAGAAGCCCCGATGGCTCTGTGATGAAGCCATGTGCTTTCTTTTCAAGAAAGTTTTCGCCTGCTGAGCGGAATTATGATGTCGGTAATCGGGAGCTGTTGGCTATGAAGTGGGCATTTGAGGAGTGGCGACATTGGCTCGAGGGAGCTAAACATCGTGTGGTGGTCTTGACTGATCACAAGAATTTGATTTATCTCGAGTCGGCCAAGCGGCTGAATCCCAGACAGGCTCGTTGGTCGTTGTTTTTCTCTCGTTTTGATTTCATGGTCTCGTACCTGCCGGGTTCGAAGAATGTGAAGGCTGATGCTCTTTCTAGGAGTTTTGTGCCTGACTCTCCTGGAGATTCAGAGCCGGCTGGTATCCTTAGAGAAGGGGTGATTTTGTCTGCCATCTCCCCAGATTTGCGACGTGTGCTGCAAGAGTTTCAGGCGGATAGACCTGACCGCTGTCCACCGGAGAGACTGTTTGTCCCGGATAGATGGACCAAAAGAGTCATCTCTGAGGTTCATTCTTCGGTGTTGGCGGGCCATCCTGGAATATTTGGTACCAGAGACTTGGTGGCCAGGTCTTTTTGGTGGCCTTCCTTGTCACGGGATGTGCGTTCCTTTGTGCAGTCTTGTGGAATTTGTGCTCGGGCGAAGCCTTGCTGTTCTCGTGCCAGTGGTTTGCTGTTACCTTTGCCTGTCCCGAAGAGGCCTTGGACGCACATTTCCATGGATTTTATTTCAGATGTCCCTGTCTCTCAGAGAATGTCTGTCATCTGGGTGGTGTGTGATCGTTTTTCTAAGATGGTCCATTTGGTGCCCTTGCCTAAGTTGCCTTCCTCCTCCGAGTTGGTTCCACTGTTTTTTCAAAATGTGGTTCGTTTGCACGGGATTCCTGAGAACATTGTTTCTGACAGAGGATCCCAGTTTGTGTCTAGATTTTGGCGGACCTTTTGTGCTAAGTTGGGCATTGAATTGTCTTTTTCGTCGGCCTTCCATCCTCAGACGAATGGCCAAACGGAGCGAACTAATCAGACCTTGGAGACTTATTTAAGATGTTTTGTTTCTGCTGACCAGGACGACTGGGTTACTTTTTTACCGTTGGCCGAGTTTGCCCTTAATAATCGGGCAAGTTCTGCTACTTTGGTTTCTCCTTTTTTTTGTAATTCGGGGTTTCATCCTCGTTTTTCCTGGGGTCAGGTGGAGCCTTCTGACTGTCCTGGAGTGGATGTTGTGGTGGATAGGTTGCATCAGATTTGGAATCATGTGGTGGACAATTTGAAGTTGTCACAAGAGAAGGCTCAGCTCTTTGCCAACCGCCGTCGCTGTGTGGGTCCCCGACTTCGTGATGGGGACTTGGTGTGGTTGTCTTCTCGCTTCATTCCTATGAAGGTCTCCTCTCCTAAGTTCAAGCCTCGGTTTATCGGTCCTTATAAGATTCTGGAAGTCCTTGGCCCTGTGTCATTCCGTCTGGACCTCCCGGCATCATTTGCTATTCATAATGTGTTCCATCGCTCGTTGTTGCGGAGGTATGTGGTACCTGTGGTTCCTCCGGTTGAGCCTCCTGCCCCGGTGCTGGTTGAGGGAGAATTGGAATACGTGGTGGAGAAGATCCTGGATTCTCGTGTTTCTAGACGGAGGCTCCAGTATTTGGTCAAGTGGAAGGGCTATGGTCAGGAGGATAATTCTTGGGTTGTCGCCTCTGATGTTCATGCAGCCGATTTGGTTCGTGCCTTCCATGTGGCTCATCCTGATCGCCCTGGGGGTTTTCATGAGGGTTCGGTGACCCCTCCTTAAGGGGGGGGGTACTGTTGTGAACTCTGTTTCAGGCTCCCTCTTGTGGTCACTGGTGGTATGGTGTGACTTTTGCTTTGGGCTCCCCCTGGTGGCTTTGTTTGTTATCCTGCTGGTCTCTGGCTATCAGCTGGTTCGTTATCCTCTGGGAGGTTCCTATATAGCTCTGTTTTGCTTTCACTTGTTGCCGGCTGTCGATGTAATCAGTGCTACTCAGATTCCTTCTGACTACCTTGCTCCCAGTCCATCCAGGACAAGCTAAGTTTTGTTTGCTCATTTTTTGATCAGCATTGTTTATCATGTTTTCTTGTCCAGCTTGCTAAAATGTGATTCCCTCGCTTGCTGGATGCTCTAGTGGACTGAGTTTCTCCCCACACACCATTAGTTGGTGCGTGGGTTCTTGAAATCTCAGGATGGATATTTTGTAAAGGTTTTTTATTGATCGCATAGACCCCTGCTCTATTTTCTGCTTTCTAGTACTAGTGGGCCTCTTTTGCTGAATCTGATTTCATCCCTACGTATGTGCCTTCTTCTTACTTCACCGTTAATATTTGTTGGGGGCTTCTATATCTTTGGGGATTATTTCTCTGGAGGCAAGCGAGGTCTTTCTTTCTCTTTAGGGGTAGCTAGTTCCTCAGGCTGGCTCGAGACGTCTAGGAATTTTTTAGGCACGTTCACCGGCTACCTCTATTTGTGTTGGATAGGTTCAGATTTGCGATCAGTCCAGTTACCATCTCCCTAGAGCTTGTCCTTAGTTTATTCACTTGCTGGTCTATTCGTGATCCTCAGCCACTAAGGATCATAACACATAGCCCTTTCAGAACTGAAACACATACCTTGCCTGGCTCACACCTTGAACCTGGTGGTGCAGTGCTTCCTGAAAAATTATCCGGGGTTACCAGCCCTGCTCCTGAAGGTGCAAAGACTTTGCTTGCACATCCGCCGGTCGCCCGTACACTCCAACCGTATGCTGAACCATCAGTGATCACTGAATCTTCCCCAGCACCGCCTAATAATCGATGTTGCAACAAGGTGGAACTCCACACTGCACATGGTTCAGAGGCTGTGCGAACAGAGGTGTGCTGTAGTTTATTTGTGGGAGGATACACATACATGGGCAGGCACTTGGATGGCAGACATGGAGTTGTCTGGTGTGCAGTGGTCGAAGCTACAAGACCTCTGTCAAGTCCTTCAGTGTTTTGAGGAATGCAAACGGCTGGTAAGTGCAGACGACGCCATCATGAGCATCCCACTAATGCGTGTGCTGATGCAAAGTTTGATGCACATTAAGGAGCAGGCGTCTGCAGCCGAGGAGGAGGAAAGCCTTGATGACAGTCAGCCATTGTCTGCTCAGGAACTGTCCTGGACGAGGTGGCGGACGAAGAGGAGGAGGAGGATGATGGGGATGAATATTTATGGGAGGAGGATGCTTCGCAGGGGGCAATAGAAACTGGTGGCATTGCAAGGTCAGGTACAGGGTTTTTGCGGGACACAAGTGATGTTGATTTGCAAGAAAGTGCTCCTCAACCCAGCACAAGCAGTGAATTGACACCTGGAACATTGGCCCACATGGCTGAGTATGACTTGCGTATCCTAAAAAGGGACCCCCACATTATCAAAATGATGACCGATGATGATTACTGGTTGGCCTGCCTCCTGGATCCACGATATAAAAGGAAAATTACAAAATATCATGCCACATGAGAACCTTGAGCAAATATTGGCTACCAAACAAGCAACTCTTGTAGACCGTTTGGTTCAGGCATTCCCAGCACACAGCGGCGGTGATGGTTCTCACATGAGCTGTAGGGGGCAACATGGCAGAGGTGTGAGAGGTGCACAAATCCGAAGTGGCGTTGAGTGGAGTGATTTCGCAATGACCGCTGACGCGACAGGTACTGCTACATCGATTCAAAGTGACAGGAGACAGCATTTCTCCAGTATGGTTCCGAATTACTTTTCCTCCCTTATCGATGTTCTCCCTCACAGGTCATTCCCCTTTGATTACTGGCCATCTAAAATAGACACCTGGCCTGAATTGGCAGAATATGCATTACAGGAGCTCGCTTGCCCTGCTGCTAGTGTGCTATCAGAAAGAGTCTTCAGTGCTGCTGGTTCAATACTGACCAAAAAAAGGACACGCCTGGCTACCCGAAATGTTGATGATCTAACCTTCATTAAAATGAACATGTCATGGATTTCAAATTATTTGGCCCCACCTTCCCCTGCTGACATGTAGCTTGCCTGAAAAATGTCTTGCTTTTGGCCTCCTCTTACTGACTGCTCCAATTCCTCCATTTGCAGCTGCTGAATGTCCACCATAGGCCATTTTTATACCTCCTTAAGTGGGCTGACTCCCCCCCACAGGGCCGTGGTCACCACCTGGCGCAAGCACCCGTGCGAGTGGCGTTTGCCTGGACAGGTGGGTGTGCCCATTCTTGGGCGACGGCACTGGCACAGGGTCCCTCATAGTACAATGAAGTGTCTCTGACAGTGGTGGTGCACAACCAACGTCAGACACACCGTCGTAATATGAGGGGCCCTGTGCCAGTACCGCCGTCCATGAGAGAGTGTTCCCCCCAGCTCGAACAGTGCTCTACCACTTGCAATACTTACCTCTCCCTGCTCCACCACTGTGTAGTCTGGGCTGTTAAATCCTTCAATGGCACTGCCAATACAAATTTGTTGAAATGATAGATGATAGTTAAAATATACAGAGGCCCTGGCCTCCATTTAGACCAGTTAATACTTTGCGCCTACTACCACTGTCTGCTACTCAGCAGAGGAGCCCACCCCTGTACCTAGCTATGCCACCTATTTTTTTATGAACAATTTTTTGGCAGACATTTAGCCCACTTTATTATTTGGGCCTACTAACTGTGTCGGCCACTCATTACAGTTGTCTGTTGTGATTTTGCTTTTTGCTCCCTCTAGTGGTCATTAGTGATTTGACTCTGGAGCTTCTGTCTTTTCCTATATCCTCACCTGGGCCGTTAGTTCAGGGGCGTTGCTATATAAGCTCCCTGGACCTTCAGTTCTATGCCTGGCATCGTTGAAATCAGAGCTAATCTGTTGTGCTCTTGTCCTATGATCCTGGTTCCTGTATTTCAAGCTAAGTCTGCTTCTTTGCTTTTTGCTTTTGTTTTGTTTGGTATTTTAGTCCAGCTTGTTCCAATCTGTATCCTGACCTTTGCTGGAAGCTCTAGGGGGCTGGTGTTCTCCCCCCAGACCGTTAGACGGTTCGGGGGTTCTTGAATCTCCAGCGTGGATTTTTATAGGGTTTTTGTTGACCAGATAAGTTATCTTGCTATATTCTGCTATTAGTAAGCTGGCCTCTCTTTGCTGAACCTGGTTCATTTCTGTGTTTGTCATTTCCTCTTACCTCACCGTTATTATTTGTGGGGGGCTTGTATCTTGCTTTGGGGTCCCTTTCTCTGGAGGCAAGAGAGGTCTTGTTTTCTTCTCCTAGGGGTAGTTAGATTCTCCGGCTGGCGCGTGTCATCTAGCGATCACTGTAGGCATGATCCCCGGCTACTTCTAGTGTTGGCGTTAGGAGTAGCTATTTGGTCAACCCAGTTACCACAGCCCTATGAGCTGGATTTTTGAATCTCGCAGACTTACACGTTCCTCTGAGACCCTGTCCACTGGGGTCATAACAGTTGTCCTCCACTGAACAAAGCAATGCCGCCTGTTTAGTCCTGTTACAAATTTTGAACTGCATTTAGCCTACTTTATTATTTGGGCCTACTAACTGTGTCTGCCACTCACTACAGTTGTCCTCCACTGAACAAAGCAATGCCGCCTGTTTAGTCTTGTTACCAATTTTGAACTGCATTTAGCCTACTTTATTATTTGGGCCTACTAACTGTGTCTGCCACTCATTACAGTTGTCCTCCACTGAACAAAGAAATGCCGCCTGTTTAGTCCTGTTACCACATTTGAACTGCATTTAGCCCACTTTATTATTTTGACCTACTAACTGTGTCTGCCGCTCATTACAGTTGTCCTCCACTGAACAAAGCAATGCCGCCTGTTTAGTCCTGTTATCAATTTTGAACTGCATTTAGGCTACTTTATTATTTGGGCCTACTAACTGTGTCTGCTGCTCATTACAGTTATCCTCCACTGAACAAAGCAATGCCGCCTGTTTAGTCCTGTTACCACATTTGAACTGCATTTAGCCCACTTTATTATTTGGGCCTATATCTGTGTTTCCTCCTCATCCTGCCCATTGCCCAGCCACTGCTAGATGAGTCTGCTGGTACATTGACCCAGACCACTATATTCCCCTTGCACTTTACACAGCCAGAATCTGACCCTGCTGAAAGTCAGGTTCCCCTTCCCGCATACTATACCACCTTACACGGGGACTAAGAGGAAGGTGCAGATGAAAGTGCAGGTTCCTTCATCAGGTGGGGGGGCATACTCGTTCGCGACGTCACTGGCACAGGGCCCCTCATAGTATGTAAAAGTGACTCTGCCGGTGGGTGGTGCCACCCGCCGTCAAACACACCACTGTATTATGAGGGGCCCTGTGCCAGTGCCAATGCCAACGAGTGGGCCCCCACTGGTGTTGTGAAATTGGATTTTGGGCTCCCCCGGTGGCCACTGGTGGAATTGAACTGGTGTGCATCATCCCCTCTGTTCACCTGTTTCCATCAGGATGTGGGAGTCGCTATTTAACCTTGCTCCTCTGTCACTTCCATGCCGGTCAACATTGTAATCAGAAGCCTTTCTGTGCATGTTCCTGCTGCTAGACAACTCCCAGCTAAGTTGGACTTTAGTCCTCGTTTGTTTTTGCATTTTGTTCCAGTTCACAGCTGTAGTTTCGTTTCTGTGTCTGGAAAGCTCTTGTGATCTGAAATTGCCACTCTGATGTTATGAGTTAATACTAGAGTCTTAAAGTAATTTCAGGATGGTATTTTGATAGGGTTTTCAGCTGACCATGAAAGTGCCCTTTCTGTCTTCCTGCTATCTAGTAAGCGGACCTCAATTTTGCTAAACCTATTTTCATACTACGTTTGTCATTTCATCTAAAATCACCGCCAATATATGTGGGGCCCCTCTGTCTGCCTATCGGGGAAATTTCTCTAGAGGTGAGCCAGGACTATATTTTCCTCTGCCAGGATTAGTTAGTCCTCCGGCCGGCGCTGGGCGTCTAGGGATAAAAACGTAGGCAACGCTACCCGGCTACTGTTAGTTGTGCGGCAGGTTTAGTTCATGGTCAGTTTAGTTTCCATCCTTCCAAGAGCTAGTACTTATGTTTGCTGGGCTATGTTCTCTTGCCATTGAGAACCATAACAGTTTGACCGGCCCCAAAAAGGGTTAAAATTAATTGACAGAGAAAGGAGAGAAAAGAGAAGTCTGCTGAAGATTTTTTTTTTTTCCCTTCCCTTCAGTTCTGAGTGTGCTTGTAATTGAATCTCTTGCAAGTCTGCCTATATTGCAGCCTTTCTCTCTCTCTCTCTCCTTCTAATCCTGGAATGGCTCTGTGTTCACCTGTTTAAAATGGATATTCAGAGTTTAGCTGCAGGTTTGAATAATCTCACCACGAAAGTTCAAAATTTACAAGATTTTGTTGTTCATGTTCCTATATCTGAACCTAGAATTCCTTTGCCTGAATTTTTCTCGGGGAATAGATCTTGCTTTCAAAATTTCAAAAATAATTGCAAGTTGTTTTTGTCCCTGAAATCTCGCTCTGCTGGAGATCCTGCTCAGCAGGTCAGGATTGTGATTTCCTTGCTCCGGGGCGACCCTCAGGATTGGGCTTTTGCATTGGCTCCAGGGGATCCTGCGTTGCTCAATGTGGATGCGTTTTTTCTGGCCTTGGGGTTGCTTTATGAGGAACCTCAGTTAGAGCTTCAGGCGGAAAAGGCCTTGATGTCCCTATCTCAGGGGCAAGACGAAGCTGAAATATACTGCCAGAAATTCCGTAAATGGGCTGTGCTTACTCAGTGGAATGAGTGCGCCCTGGCGGCGAATTTCAGAGAGGGTCTCTCTGATGCCATTAAGGATGTTATGGTGGGGTTCCCTGTGCCTGCGGGTCTGAATGAGTCCATGACAATGGCTATCCAGATCGATAGGCGTCTGCGGGAGCGCAAACCTGTGCACCATTTGGCGGTGTCTACTGAGAAGACGCCAGAGAATATGCAATGTGATAGAATTCTGTCCAGAAGTGAACGGCAGAATTTAAGACGAAAAAATGGGTTGTGCTTCTATTGCGGTGATTCAACTCATGTTATATCAGCATGCTCTAAGCGTACTAAGAAGCTTGATAAGTCTGTTTCAATTGGCACTTTACAGTCTAAGTTTATTCTATCTGTGACCCTGATTTGTTCTTTATCATCTATTACCGCGGATGCCTATGTCGACTCTGGCGCCGCTTTGAGTCTTATGGATTGGTCCTTTGCCAAACGCTGTGGGTATGATTTGGAGCCTCTTGAAACTCCTATACCCCTGAAGGGGATTGACTCCACCCCATTGGCTAGTAATAAACCACAATACTGGACACAAGTAACTATGCGGATTAATCCGGATCATCAGGAGATTATTCGCTTTCTTGTGCTGTATAACCTACATGATGTGTTGGTGCTTGGATTGCCATGGCTGCAATCTCATAACCCAGTCCTTGACTGGAAAGCTATGTCTGTGTTAAGCTGGGGATGTAAGGGGACGCATGGGGACGTACCTGTGGTTTCCATTTCATCATCTATTCCCTCTGAGATTCCTGAATTCTTGACTGAATATCGTGACGTTTTTGAAGAACCTAAGCTTGGTTCATTACCTCCGCACCGGGAGTGCGATTGTGCCATAGATTTGATTCCGGGTAGTAAATACCCTAAGGGTTGTTTATTTAATCTGTCTGTGCCTGAACATGCTGCTATGCGAGAATATATAAAGGAGTCCTTGGAAAAGGGACATATTCGTCCTTCGTCATCTCCCTTAGGAGCCGGTTTTTTCTTTGTGGCTAAGAAAGATGGCTCTTTGAGACCGTGTATTGATTATCGGCTTTTGAATAAAATCACGGTTAAATATCAATATCCGTTGCCACTGCTGACTGATTTGTTTGCTCGCATAAAGGGGGCCAAGTTGCTCGCATAAAGGGGGCCAAGTGGTTCTCTAAGATAGATCTCCGTGGGGCGTATAATTTGGTGCGAATTAAGCAGGGGGATGAGTGGAAGACCGCATTTAATACGCCCGAGGGCCACTTTGAGTATTTGGTGATGCCTTTTGGTCTTTCAAATGCCCCTTCAGTCTTTCAGTCCTTTATGCATGACATTTTCCGTGATTATTTGGATAAATTTATGATTGTGTATCTGGATGATATTTTGATTTTTTCGGATGACTGGGACTCTCATGTCCAGCAGGTCAGGAGGGTTTTTCAGGTTTTGCGGTCTAATTCCTTGTGTGTGAAGGGTTCTAAGTGCGTTTTTGGGGTTCAAAAGATTTCCTTTTTGGGATATATTTTTTCCCCCTCTTCCATCGAGATGGATCCTGTCAAGGTTCAGGCTATTTGTGATTGGACGCAACCCTCTTCTCTTAAGAGTCTTCAGAAATTTTTGGGCTTTGCTAACTTTTATCGTCGATTTATTGCTGGTTTTTCTGATGTTGTTAAACCATTGACTGATTTGACTAAGAAGGGTGCTGATGTTGCTGATTGGTCCCCTGCTGCTGTGGAGGCCTTTCGGGAGCTTAAGCGCCGCTTTTCTTCCGCCCCTGTGTTGCGTCAGCCTGATGTTGCTCTTCCTTTTCAGGTTGAGGTCGACGCTTCTGAAATCGGAGCTGGGGCAGTTTTGTCGCAGAGAAGTTCCGATTGTTCCGTGATGAGACCTTGTGCCTTTTTCTCGCGTAAATTTTCGCCCGCCGAGCGGAATTATGATGTTGGGAATCGGGAGCTTTTGGCCATGAAGTGGGCTTTTGAGGAGTGGCGTCATTGGCTTGAGGGGGCTAGACATCAGGTGGTGGTATTGACTGACCACAAAAATCTAATTTATCTTGAGTCCGCCAGACGCCTGAATCCTAGACAGGCGCGCTGGTTGTTGTTTTTCTCTCGGTTTAATTTTGTGGTGTCCTACCTGCCGGGTTCTAAGAATGTTAAGGCGGATGCCCTTTCTAGGAGTTTTGAGCCTGACTCCCCTGGTAACTCTGAACCTACAGGTATCCTTAAGGATGGAGTGATATTGTCTGCCGTTTCTCCAGACCTGCGGCGGGCCTTGCAGGAGTTTCAGGCGGATAGACCTGATCGTTGCCCACCTGGTAGACTGTTTGTTCCTGATGATTGGACCAGTAAAGTCATTTCTGAGGTTCATTCTTCTGCGTTGACAGGTCATCCTGGAATCTTTGGTACCAGGGATTTGGTGGCAAGGTCCTTCTGGTGGCCTTCCCTGTCTCGAGATGTGCGAGGCTTTGTGCAGTCTTGTGACGTTTGTGCTCGGGCCAAGCCTTGTTGTTCTCGGGCTAGTGGATTGTTGTTGCCCTTGCCTATCCCGAAGAGGCCCTGGACGCACATCTCGATGGATTTTATTTCGGATCTTCCTGTTTCTCAGAAGATGTCTGTCATCTGGGTGGTGTGTGACCGTTTCTCTAAGATGGTCCATTTGGTTCCCCTGCCTAAGTTGCCTTCTTCTTCCGAGTTGGTTCCTCTGTTTTTTCAAAATGTGGTCCGTTTGCATGGTATTCCGGAGAATATCGTTTCTGACAGAGGAACCCAATTCGTGTCTAGATTTTGGCGAGCATTCTGTGCTAGGATGGGCATAGATTTGTCTTTCTCGTCTGCTTTCCATCCTCAGACAAATGGCCAGACCGAGCGGACGAATCAGACCTTGGAGACATATTTGAGGTGTTTTGTGTCTGCAGATCAGGATGATTGGGTTGCTTTTTTGCCTTTAGCGGAGTTTGCCCTCAATAATCGGGCCAGCTCTGCCACCTTGGTGTCTCCTTTTTTCTGTAATTCGGGGTTTCATCCTCGATTTTCTTCTGGTCAGGTGGAATCTTCGGATTGTCCTGGAGTGGATGCTGTGGTGGAGAGGTTGCATCAGATTTGGGGGCAGGTAGTGGACAATTTGAAGTTGTCCCAGGAGAAGACTCAGCTTTTTGCCAACCGCCGGCGTCGGGTTGGTCCTCGGCTTTGTGTTGGGGACTTGGTGTGGTTGTCTTCTCGTTTTGTCCCTATGAGGGTTTCTTCTCCTAAGTTTAAGCCTCGGTTCATCGGCCCGTACAGGATATTGGAGATTCTTAACCCTGTGTCCTTCCGTTTGGACCTCCCTGCATCTTTTTCTATTCATAATGTTTTTCATCGGTCATTGTTGCGCAGGTATGAGGTACCGGTTGTGCCTTCCGTTGAGCCTCCTGCTCCGGTGTTGGTTGAGGGCGAGTTGGAGTACGTTGTGGAAAAAATCTTGGACTCCCGTGTTTCCAGACGGAAACTCCAGTATCTGGTCAAATGGAAGGGATACGGTCAGGAGGATAATTCTTGGGTGACTGCCTCTGATGTTCATGCCTCCGATCTGGTCCGTGCCTTTCATAGGGCTCATCCTGATCGCCCTGGTGGTTCTGGTGAGGGTTCGGTGCCCCCTCCTTGAGGGGGGGGGACTGTTGTGAAATTGGATTTTGGGCTCCCCCGGTGGCCACTGGTGGAATTGAACTGGTGTGCATCATCCCCTCTGTTCACCTGTTTCCATCAGGATGTGGGAGTCGCTATTTAACCTTGCTCCTCTGTCACTTCCATGCCGGTCAACATTGTAATCAGAAGCCTTTCTGTGCATGTTCCTGCTGCTAGACAACTCCCAGCTAAGTTGGACTTTAGTCCTCGTTTGTTTTTGCATTTTGTTCCAGTTCACAGCTGTAGTTTCGTTTCTGTGTCTGGAAAGCTCTTGTGATCTGAAATTGCCACTCTGATGTTATGAGTTAATACTAGAGTCTTAAAGTAATTTCAGGATGGTATTTTGATAGGGTTTTCAGCTGACCATGAAAGTGCCCTTTCTGTCTTCCTGCTATCTAGTAAGCGGACCTCAATTTTGCTAAACCTATTTTCATACTACGTTTGTCATTTCATCTAAAATCACCGCCAATATATGTGGGGCCCCTCTGTCTGCCTATCGGGGAAATTTCTCTAGAGGTGAGCCAGGACTATATTTTCCTCTGCCAGGATTAGTTAGTCCTCCGGCCGGCGCTGGGCGTCTAGGGATAAAAACGTAGGCAACGCTACCCGGCTACTGTTAGTTGTGCGGCAGGTTTAGTTCATGGTCAGTTTAGTTTCCATCCTTCCAAGAGCTAGTACTTATGTTTGCTGGGCTATGTTCTCTTGCCATTGAGAACCATAACACACTGGTTGCTCAGGATCACAGCACTTGCAAAGTTGAAATACTTACCTCTCCCTGCTCCACCGCCGTGACGTATTCCGCATTTCCTGGGCCCACGAAAATCTTGAGCCAGCCCTACCCCCCCCCACAACTTTAGCCAAATGGCCCCCAGTTTTCAATGCCTAACTATTATCATAAAGTAAATTAAGATTGACAAGCTTAAGTAATAAGAATTGATGTTTTTGGCATTAAAATGGGCACTGTAGGTGTTTTCCTGTCCTCCACTCACTGCCGACTTTGATTCCCCATTGACTTGCATTGGGTTTTGTGTTTCAGTCGGCCCCCGACTTTTCGCAATAATCGGCCGATTTCACCCGACCCGACTTTTGACAAAGTCGTGTTTCGCGAAACCCAACTCGATCCAAAAAAAGTAAAAGTCGCTCAACTCTAATCACAGGTGCTGGTGTGGTCCAGCCGGCTTGGAAGTGATTCAGGAATCCCCCTAGCCAGGTGGGGTTGGAAGCCTTCCTCTCTGTGCTGTGTTGTAGTCCCTTGCTGCCTTAGGCCTCACACAAGGTCCTCACTTTCTCTCTGTCCCCCTTATTGCTAGGACACTACCCGCATGGCAGGTAACCTGATCCTTTTTACAGATGTCTCTCAGATGACTCCGGGCTCTATGTGTTACTGTGCCTTTGGGTGTTGATGGTGGACAGGCGACCTGCAATCTCCTGTCCGCCAGTTTCTGCCGTGGGGCATAGAGTTACCCCCACATCCTCGGTCTTCTGGCTACCGGAATTCTGCACTTCAGCGTGGAGGAAGCCCGGTCGCAGCTTCCCTCCAGCGCTTTACTTCGCCTGTGCTTCTCCTCCCCTTTCAGTCTCCTACAGACTGCTCTGTTCCTCTATCCTTCTAGGAGCTGCAGATCCACAGAGCTGTAGATCCACGGGTCAGCACAGCCCCACCTTTCCTCTCTCAATCTCTCTCTGTCTGCTTCCTCTCTCTTCTGTCCCTCTGACAGACTGACTCCTCACAGACTCCTCACACAGATGGAACTAACTCCTCCAGCCAGAATATATAGGGAAGTTCCCCTGAATCCAGGTCTCGAGCTACCTGTTACCTGTTAAAGGGATCTTTCCTCACTTCCAATAATGGCATCACCCTCCCCAAAAGGAAGGCAATACCAATGCAACAACCAGTTGCCTGGGGTGTTACAAGAGCAATTTCCAAAAATGTTATGGGGGGATTTAGCAGACCGCAGGCTGCCATAGCAACCTATTGGTACCTTGCATCATGGGGTGGAAGGGGGGTCAATGGCTACCTAAATCAGTGTGCCACTGGGATGGTGCTATTTAAATGCTGCTGTTGGTGATTTACTGTCATGGGGTTACCGCGACAATGTGGAGCCAGAAGGCCGAAGCACTTCTTCATTTTAAATGCTTTTATTCCTTCTGGCAGAATAGGGGTTAATCAGACATGTTGGAAATCCCTGTGATCACAGCTGAGCTCGGTTAGCCACTCCTTTTGCCTTTATAATCTGGACTCTGATACAAATCCTTGTCAGAGCTAGCTTTATTGCTGCATGGCTAATGGAGGGAGAGGAATTGGTATGAGGAGAGTTGGAGGAGTTATTAGTGACTGTTGCTTGGTTTGCATTTGCATTCTCTATTTTGGTTTGTTTCCCTACCTTCATACCCTTGTGCATTCCTGTTATATGTGAGTGAATATTTTGTATGCCTGGAGTTTTCTGTTAACCCTTGTTTGTGTTGCCTTGTTTATCGGGTTTGTTGTACTACGGTGCACAGTAGCGCCCCTTCTTTCCTGGGTGGGGGAGAAGGACAGATGGAGGGCCAACTCAGGAGATGAGGCAAGGGTGGAGGTCCCGCCATCTTCACCTTTGGAAGTATCCCGGGGAGTAGGGTGAGCAAGGGTGCCCCCTAGTGTTAGGGACAGGGAAAAAGCCCCTGGTCCCGGGGCACCCGACAGCTGTGTCATGACATTTACAGTGGCATTTAAAGGTGAAACAGCAGCAATCAGAACTAGCTCTGGTTGCTGCTGATAGTGGTAGCTGCTAAATGTATACTATCCACACCTGACATTAAATTGTGAGCACCAATGGGGACATTGATCATGAGGTTTGTAAAATGCTGTGTAGTTGATGTGCTATATAAGTGAGAAAAATAAATAAATGCAGTATGGAAGACATCTTTTGTCCATACATTTTTGACTGATCCAATTAAAAAAAAAAATTGAGAAAAAAAAAGATGCAGAATGGATGACACATGGATAGATAGAGAGACAGATAGATAAGCAGAAAAAGATGCAGTCTAAGTGCAATATCTGCAAGAATTTTGTATGTTCTTTTCGTATCTGTGTGGGCTTCCTCCAGATTTATCTGTTTCTTTCTACGCTCCAAAAACGTATGACAGGTAGTTGCAGGTCTGTGTTTATGACAATGTCTGTAGAGCACTGTGGAATATGTTGCTGCTATACAAGAAAATAAATAAATGAACTTGCATGAAAATACACAGACATATGCAGGTTGTTAATTGTGACATTGTGAATTTTTTAAGTTAAGATTAGTTAGGAAATGTTAAACGCAAACTATCTTGAGCTACAACTTTCACCATCTGATCTTCAACTTTTTTTTCAAAGCTATAGAAACCATTCTGTGTCTTACAGAGTAAAGATGATGTAAAAAAAACAGGTCTCATAGAAATCAACCAATAGATCCGCCGTGATAACCAAAGAACTAGACATAAATTTGTTGGTGCTAGAGATAAGCGAACCTTTTAAGATTTGGTTCGGCGAACTTCCCGATGTTTGCCAAACTTATCCGAACCCCACTTAATTCAATGGGAAGCAAAACCAAAGGAATAGACAACACCTTCAAGGGGACCCAAAAGCTGCCAAAACAGCTCAAATTAGGGGCAGACACCTGGAAAAGTGGCATTAATTGATCCACAGTACAAATAGTATAATTTCGCAGCATGGATGCACAGGACAGGGCCTGGGACAGGGCTTGGACCAGCATTTCTAGTTGAAACATTGATCAGTAACAGGTGTATGAGTCTGAGAGCCCTGCCAAATTCATGCAACAAACATGAAGGAGACCAAACTTCGAGTCCAAACATTTCCAAAAACTAGGGGCAGACATTAGGAAAAGTGTCATCAATTGACCCACAGTTGAAATGTTATAATGGCCCAGCCCGGATTGTTGGCATAGGGCCTGGCCCAAGATTTCTAGCTTACAAATTGATCAGTAAGAGGTGGATGAGTCTCAGGTATAGCCCTGGTGCTCTGAGACCTCTTCTACTACAGGAAACCCACCAAATGGAGACTCAACTTGGAGTCTCCACATTTAAAAAAATAATTGTCACACACCACTAAAGTGGCATCAATTTCCCCAGAGTGTAAATAGTATAATGGGGTACTGACACCCCTTCCAATACAGGCAACCCACCAGATGGAGACCCAACTTGGAGTCCACATTTCAAAAAATTACCTACAAAGGCGTAGAGCTTTTAGGAACACTACCATCTACCCCACATATACCTCGAACACTACATCTATTCCCCCTTCCACCACGACCTCGCTTTTTCACACTCATGTTGGATGTACTCTTCCCCTCTTTTAAACAGCTGTTTCACAACTCTAGG
The DNA here is from genome assembly GCF_051348905.1 of Ranitomeya variabilis. Lineage (NCBI taxonomy): Eukaryota > Metazoa > Chordata > Amphibia > Anura > Dendrobatidae > Ranitomeya > Ranitomeya variabilis. Next base: position 97,189,379 of record NC_135235.1, on the reverse strand, counting down.
CCCAGACCTGTCAGTCACCTGTCACTAAATTAACAATCAGTATTTATTTGCTGAGATAGTGTGGCTGGACCACAGAATTAGCACAAAGAATTGAAATACTGAAATGTGGACTGGTGGAGGGACCACACAATTAGCACAAAGGATTTAGATGCTGAAATGTGGACTGGTGGCCGGACCACATAATTAGCACAAAGAATTTTCAGCAGCACTATTAATTTATATGCTGGAAGATTGATTTAACACAGGATCCTATCTATACTAGCTGACAAAAAAATGCCTAGCTATCTATCTGACTACTTGAAGCAGCAGCAGCTTCACTACGCTTTTACACTCACAAAATGGCGTCAAAGCCACATGTCCGCTTGTTATATGGAGATGGACATGTGACTTTGTAAGCCAATGGCACAAGCCGTTGTGTCTGTTGGATGTTGTGGATGGTGTTATGATCCTGGTGGTTAGGATCACAAAACCTGACCAGATAGTTAAACCAGAATATTAGGATGAGCTCTGGGGATGTGGGAACTGTACTGACCGCAACCCTGATCCTATCAACACACACTATAGGCAGCCGTGGAACGTTCCTAAAATCCTAGACGTCTCTTCACAGCCTGAGAAACTAGCTACCCCTAGAGAGAAAGCAAAGCCTCACTTGCCTCAGAGAAATAACCCCAAAGTTTAGACAGCCCCACACAAATAATAACGGTGAGTTAAGGGGAAAATACAAACGTAGAAATGAAAACAGGTTTTAGCAAATGAGGCCCGCTAAACACTAAATAGTCAGAAGGAAGCAAGGGATCTGTGCGGTCAGTATAAAATACTATAAAAAATATCCACGCAGAGAATACAAGAACCCCCACACCGACTACGATGTGAGGGGAGCAACTCTGCGCCCCAGAGCTTCCAGCAAGCGAGAAAATCACATATAAGCAAGCTGGACTAAACTCATCATATACTGAGAAACATTTTCAAGACAATAATGAGCAAACATGAACTAGCAAGACTTAGCTTCTCCAGGAGGAGACAGGTCACAAGTGAAGTCCAGAGAGATCAGAACCAGTACTGAATACAACGACAGCAGGCAACAAGTAAAGGTCCAGGTGGAGTTAAATAGGAGGCCAGAATAGCAGATGATGAGGCAGCTGAGCCCAGCTACAGACCAGCCGTATCGCTAAAAGCCATCAGAGGGAGCCCAAGAACAGAACTCACACAGTACCACTCATGACCACAGGAGGGAGCCCGAGAACGGAATTCACAACAGAGGAAACTCTCCTTCAGGCCCTGGGACCCATATGAATGTGTAAAATAAAGAATTAAAATAAAAAATATTGATATACTCACCTGTCCGGAGGCCCCTGCACCTTAACGCTGTTAACCGGCAGCTTCCGTTGCTTAAAATGAGCGCGTTTAGGGCCTTCCATGATGTCACGGCTTATGATTGGTCGCGTGCCGCTCATGTGACCGCCACGCGACCAATCACAAGCCGTGACGACATTCTCAGGTCCTAAATTCCTAATTCTAGACAGGGCTCTACACAGGGCTGCCGAACGCAAATGTGAAACCGGTCTTAGAAAACACGTTTAGTAAATGGGGATCCCTTCTTAGTAATATAGCGTGTACATATGCAAAAATTCTCTGAAAAAATAATGATGGTAAAAAATAACACACTGACCAAACACTGATGAAACTCTGTTCCCCAAAAAAGTTATGAAAATTGGCCCTTTTTTTGTGTAGTAGAAAAATCACTAACAAGATCACTTTTTAATGGCCAACTGAAAAGATGGTAACAAATTGCAAGCTTTCGAGACTACACGGGTCTCTTCCTCAAGCATAGACTAAAAGAAATTCTGGAGAATCACATATTTATGCACTACACATCACAGAAAAAAAAAACAAACAGAAAAAACATGGATAAGACAGGTGACATGAAGCAGAATTACCATGAGTGATAAACAGTTATGTCCATAAATATTGGAACAGTTCTTAGATAAGGAATGTTTTATTGTCCTCTGATTGGGGTCTGGTTCTGTTGTGATGACCCCACATGGTCTGAGGGGCAAATTAGTGCAGGAATGAATGTGTCACATGGATTTATGTCTTTTTACATTAACTAAGAAACTAAGGAATTTGCCCCTCAGACCACTTGAAGCTGTTTCGGGTACATGTCAGCTGATCAGATCAGCTGTCATGTCTCAAATAAGGTGCGGGCTCATCACCGGAGCCCACACTAAACCGTGCCCGTCATTGGATGTTAAAGGGTTAATAAAGCTTCCCTACTGTCCAAGCAATTAAGTGGATCCAACACGTGGTGCCCAGTTTCACCATCACTATTAACCTATCCTCTTCTTGCCCAACTATCAGTATAAGTTTCCCCAATCAATATAAAAGTACAGTGATATTTCTTTTAGGCCATGTTCAAATAAATCCCAGGCTCTATGGTGAGAGCACATTCTTCTGTACTCCGGATTCAGATGGAACGCACGGGGGGAGCCATTCAATATAACCAAGCAGAGGAACTCTGGCCTCTACTCCTGCGGTGTCTGTCTTTTTTAGACACGTCTGCATCTTTATATTGAATGGTTCTATAGGGGTATTGTCTGAATCCCTTTTTTGGGGGATTCAGATAAAACCCTCAATGCTGTGCTCAGAGTTTAGTATTGTATAATGTGAAATGTGAACTTAGCCTAAGCTAACCTCTCAAATTCAGATTTCAAAAGTCTTCTAGAGGGTTGGTCCTGTCAAAGAAGAGGCCAATATACTGTATAGAAGATATTAGAATTAAAGATCTGTCACAAAAAATATGACGTTTGGAAAGGTCCCAATGTACATAATGTGGCCACTCTTTTAATGATGGGCAAGCATTGGGGACATTGAAGGCACTAAATATTGGGGAAGGGGGGCTATACGCAATACATACTATAGGTACCAAGGAATATAACCTGACTCATAAGTGAGTGTAACCACATATACGAACTAAAAGAAAAGGATGTAGGACATAAAGGACGAATCACCATACAACAATACACATAACATCAAATTTTATTCAGTACAAATACACACAAAGCTTTTAAAAATATTAAAAAAGGTCACTATTGTGACATTCAATGTTTTTAAAAGCTTTGTGTGTATTTGTACCTAATAAAATTTGATGTTATGTGTATTGTTGTATGGTGATCCCTCCTTTATGGCCTACATCCTTTTCTTTTGGTTTGCAATTCATTTTTTGTAGGCTTGGCTGGATCCCACGACATTTTACCTGGTGGTGCCCCCTCAATTTATATATAACCACATCTGCACATGGTGCATTTGTAATAACCTGATATGCTATTCATAAAAAAAGTAGAAATTAATTTCACAAATATGAAACATGTTATTTTAGGACGAGCTAGTATTTTCTTTTTTTTGGAAATGGGACAGTAGCACAGTTGTTGAACTTGTTCTGTTACCCTACACCACGGTGCCCTGAGAATCCACTCACTATTCGGTAACAGAGTATGTCATCTACAGGGCATGGGGCATGTGATGAGACGCTAGGTGGTTCTTTACATTCCAGCTGCTCTCCAATGAGAGGTCCTGGCTGCTTCAAATATTGGCTCAATCCCAAAAGCAGCAGCTGTAGCCATACAGCCCGTATTAAACTATGTAACTTTAGAAATCAGTAAAAACATGACACCTGGAACGGGAAGCATAGTGGTTCATCTATATATGTTTAATCGTTTTAATAGGTTCCCAGCAGGTAGCTCTTACTCATACCAGTGACCTAGTAGACCATGAATGACTAATGATCAACACACTAGGTATGATGCAACAGGGTAAAAATGACCAGCCCTGCCAAGACCCAACACACTGATCCTAAATAAGGCTAGTGTGAGACCCACGTCGATCAGAGCTGGTGGTTAAGCATGGCACTGCATTCATAAGTGCTTTAAGAGGAATAAAATACGGCACACAATGAACAAGGTTCATGTTATTTACCACTGGCAGAACCGGTAACTTTGGGTCTCCAGAGCAAAACTTCTAATAAAACCAATTTCATGAGCACAGACATGATTTCATGTTACAGAACAGGAATTACTATACTTTTCGGACTATAAGGGCACATCTTACTATAAAACACATCACAGGTTTAGACAGCAGAAAAAGGGAAAAACATTTTTTCCTACTAATTAAAACTTACCTAGTAGTATTTAATGAAGTGGAATGGTCAATATCACACATTTAATGGAATAGGAAGGTTGTTAGAGCTTCTCTGCAGCATGTATATTATACATGTATAGATTTACAGCACACCCATTACATACACTCTCTGCAGTGCACACAAATGTACACAACACTGCTGCATGCACGGTACATGCGCACACAGCTCTGCTACAGGCACAGAGAAAACAACTTTTCAGGAAGTGCAGGGAATGGACTATATAAGCGAATAGAATCAATAACCTGGGGGTGAAGTTATTTTCTTTGATGAAGCCTCCTTAAGTCTGTTTAGGAGAGAATGTCTAGAGAAGAAAAGGTGAGCACTCTGTTGAGTCCTGTCTCAAACCGACGGTAAAGTATCCTAAGACCATTCATGTGTGGGCTTGTTTTCATACACAATTTTGCTTAAGAACATGGCCATGAATAAAGAATGGTATCTAAATATCCTCCAATAGCAACTTCAGACTACAATCCAGGAGAAAGTTGGTGATGAAAAATGTTTTTTTCCGGCATGATCGAGACCATGTCACAAGGAAAAAGTGATAACTAAGTGGCTCGATGAAAAAAACATTGGCCAGGAAACTCTCTAGATCTCAATCCCACTGAGAAACTGTTGTCAATCCTCAACAAAAAAAAACACTGAAATGTTGATAAGCACTAAGCACTGATTAGACAAGAATGGGCGGTCATCAGTCAGGATTTGGCCCAGGAGATGACATCCAGCTGTCAGGGCAAATTGCAGAAGTCTTGAAAAATAAGGGTCAACATTGAAAAAATTGAGTCTTTCCAAAAAGGCGATGTATTGCTCAATTAAAATGTGAAAACACGTGAAATGTGTCTAATTGTACTTCAGTAACAATAGAAACATCTGACTAAAATATCTAAAAGCACTGAAGCAGCAAACTTTGTGTCAGTCATAAAACTTTTGGCTACCACTGTAAATGACTGCTTAAAGTCAACAGTAGTTTGAGTAATAAAACGGAGATTCTTAGTCAAAAGTAAGTGACTGCGGAGAAATGCACCCTCAAAAAGCAAGGTGGAAAGATACTCCATTCACCCGAGACCCTTAACCCGACCAATTAAAAGGAAATAAATTCTGATTTTTTTATATATTTGCATTGAAAAAGTGCAGACAAACTGAGCGTAGAAACGGACTTATGAACTTAGCCTTAGTATTTCCAACTTGTTAGTCTTAAAAAAAACTGAAATTATTTATATATCTATTTGAAACTAAATACCTGCTTCTGTATTTGCCCCATAAACATATGTATATTTATATGCCATACTTGTTTACTACCTCAATGTGTGAATGATTCACAAAGCAGGCTGTTTACAATTATATCAATGTCATTTTTAGTTTAGGAGACACGGGTCCTACTCCATAATCCTCAAGGAGAAGAAATATAGAATATGGTTGGAATTCTTCTCTCCATCCCCAACTTTATTGTTAAAGTGTTATATCAAATAAAATGCTCCTCCTCAAGAGCCAGTCACCCTATTTATCGAATACAATTTCTCATACGAGTTCCTTTCCAGCATCATTTAGTCATTGGGCTGTCAAGGGATAAATCTAGTGCAAGACCAACAGACAGCTGTCATACTGGTACAGATAGAATGACTCGCATTGCTGAGCCCTTTAGTCATTGCTAGTGAAATGCTCATCTTACATTTCATTCCAAGGGGTAAATGCAATGTGGTTAGTGTATGAGATTTTTTTTTATCATAAGGTCCATTGCTACGCTAGCCCTCCCCTCGGACAGTCTCACATGACACAAGATCTGGCTAGTTAGCATGTCTGGAATGAGCAAGCACCTATCTCCGAGTCTCAGCTAGGACCATAGATGTTGGTTCCCAGGTTGGAACATTACCTCATCCAACCTTGCCAGAGACAGAGTATATAAAGCAAGATCGCCCTGAACTTGGAGAACAGGGAGCTAACTTGTCTTCGCTAAGGTTAACATCAGGAAATGGTATTTGAAGACTTCAGAGCAGACAAAATGTTGCTGAAAGTAGAAGAATTGGTATGTTTATTTTATTATATTATGTTTGTGAATTTTTTTAGAATTTATTATATTAGTAATTATCACATATTATGTATTACAATGTTGTAATAAATAAAAGTATTGTTTGATACAGCCACAATAGGTATTATGAGATCTGGTAGGAAAAAGACTTTACAACCTATAATAAATATGTTGGTTATTAATATTAATAATCATGGATTTGTGTTGTGTTCATATAATTTGTATATATATAAATTATTAGTTGTTACATTTTATTTGGTCTTTCATAAAAAAAATAGTTACTAGTTTGATCCATACTTATTAGAGTGCTCATGGCTGCAGATGAATTGCCAGATGGACTACTTCAGATCTTCAGTGGAAGTTGGTGCCTTCAAATAAAAAGGATACCTATTGTGTTAAAGTTGAGGTCTTTTAGGTGATGGTTGCTCAACATGAGACCATGTAAGAGGAACACTGCCTGGACACAATGGAATATATAGGTCTTTAGTAAATAGTTTTTGATAAAATGATAAAATAATAATTAGATGGCTTATTGAATCCTGCATCGAGCAGACGGTTGGACACGATGACCCTGGAGGTCCCTTTCCAACTCTAACATTCTATGATTCTAGGAAACTGAAGTTTATAAAAATCTCCAGCCAGATTTTTTATCATTTATAGCTGTCCAAATCTTAATCAAATCTTTAATAAGGTCTCTTCTTTTAGAGTTTTAGTATTTCTTAAGATTATCTATATTGACACTTGATGCTGCATTTTTACTTTTAGACTTGTTTTTAAGATATTTAGAACACTGCGAGATATGGACAATACATCTTACTATTTTTAGTAAGGAAGTTGAAAGTTTATTAATGGTTTCATCAACAGGTGACCGGAAAAAAAAGTGAAAACAAAGACACTGGAGATTTTGTGTCTGGAGAACATGGAGTGTATGAAACGGACATAACCCTAGAAAAACAAGATGACTTGAGGACAACTTCAAAATCACTGATTGACCAAGAAGTGGAAAAACAAGCAAGACAGAAACAGCTTAAAGCAGAGGTAATAACTTTACCGAAATTAAGAACATCTAATGTATCCTCCTTATCAGCATCTTTATGCATAACCACTCAAATATCTCCTTGCTTGATATTATTCACTTGGTCCGTAAAATTGACAAATATGGACTTTTTTTTAAAATTCTACTTCTAAACATTCATAGGTGTCATTTCCACATAATCAACAAACTTGAGAAATGGGACAGCTCACACTTGGCTGCCTTTTCTGGACAATGCCCTGGTTTTTTTCACCAACATGCATGCCATAGGATTAACAATGGTTTGCTCTGTCTTTTTCCATTCAACCACTGGTGACCAGGTTGGACTTTCGTGTTTTTTTTAAGAATAAAATGATGATATTGCACAGTAGTCATTTTATTGCTCAAATGTGGCCCTTATAGTTCAAAAGCAACATCTCTTATACATGGATTACATGAACCAATTTTAATTAGCAAGTCTAATTTTAACACTTAAATTAATGATTCCAGTGCCTGTGGCTGGTGGCAACACAAAATAATTACGTTTTTCTATTTAAAACAAACAAACAAACAAACAACTAAAACTTGATTCACTAATTTGTATTTAGATCCTTAAGAAGAAACTAGATGAACGCCCAAAGCTTGATAGCTTGGAAGATTTGCAAACTATAATAAACCTAAGAAAACGGAAAAGATGTAAGAAAGTAAAAGTGTTGGTGGTGAAGGAACAAGAACCTGAACCAGTGGTAAGTATGTGAGCATGGAGTGAGAAGTCATATACAAATCATATCAACTGCACACTAGAAAACTAATGTCAAATCTCAATGTCAAATCTGTCATTTAGATTGAACATGTGGATGACGTGACATTCTTGAAAGCTGCCCTGGAAAACAAGCTTCCAACAGTCGAGAAATACTTGGCTGATGGTGGTGATCCAAATGTCTGTGATGAGGTATTATGCTTTTTTCTCTTTTGTTAAACTAAATACAGTTTTGAAATAGAAGCTGGCAAGGCGCAGCATCCCAGTTGGCACTGGGAAGCAATTTACATCATGCTCGGCATGCCTGACACCAGTCCAGCTTCATGGAAGTTGCAGTTCAGCAACAGCTGAAGTCCAGATGACGGCTGGGTATTATACCATGCCTAACAACATCATGAACTCTAGTTATATGTACCCATATATTTAATAGATATAAAAAATATAACAAAAAAACCCATAACATATATACAAAATATATATAAAATATAGGTATTAAGTTCTAGTGACAAGAGAGCATTAAAGAAAACTTATAACCAGGTCAAAGGGACCAGTTTTTACTCTTATTTCATTCTTTATTCCCCCATGAGTGTTCTGTTTTTGTCTTTTTAATTCTCTATACAGTTCTGGAGATACTATCTTTTAAATTTAGTGATAATTTTTATGGCCTTTACCAAGGGGGTGTAGCTTACATGATTCTCTGTAGGTGTGTCTTTAGGCACCACACCCTCATGGTAAAGACTAGTGATGAGCGAGTATACTCGTTGCTCGGGTTTTCCCTGAACACGCTCGGGTGGTCTCCGAGTATTCGTTAGTGCTCGGAGATTTAGTTTTTGTCAACTCAGCTGCATGATTTATGGCCGCTATAGCCAAGCTGAGTACATGTGGGGGTTGCCTGGTTTCTAGGGAATCCCCACATGTATTCAAGCTATCTAGCAGCCATAAATCATGCAGCTGCATCAACAAAAACTAAATCTCCAAGCACTAACAAATACTTGGAGACCACCCAAGCCTGCTCAAGAAAACCAGAGCAACGAGTATACTCGATCATCACTAGTAAAGACCATAAAAATTTGTGCTAGATAAAAAAAACCCCATAGCTTTGGAACTGTATGGCAGATTCTGGAAGAAAACAATACTCAATGTAGCAGCCGGAACAAAATAACAACACTTCTGACCTGGCAACAGGTCATCTTTAACAAGCTTAGGCCAGGGTATTAAGACAATGGGCTGAGATTAATAGTAAGAAAATCCAGTTTGACAGATTAATGTTCTAACAGATCATCAGTCCTCAGCAAGAAAAAGGTCCAACAGAATTTACCACATCCCAACAGATGTGGTCAATATTATTCCTTACAATGTTCAATTGTGTAGTCTATATAATGGGCTTTAACTTTAACTTCATCAAGTTACTTACAAAATTAACAGATTAAAGGGATTTTTTTCCAGAATTATCAATTTTCACTTAATCCACCAATGAGTAGGTGAAAAGAGTCCGATTACAAAAGGTCTTCCTGCTGGTACACCCACCAATCAAGAGAATCGGGGACGTGTTTGCTGTCTCCCTTTTACAGTCTATGCTATTGATGGAGAAACCATTAGTACGGTTCTGTTGCCTTCACCAGTCCTATAAATTTTGAACTGAGTTTGTCTCCATTCAAATGGTGGACAAGGGATTCCAGTTTCCACAATTGGTGCGGTGGAACCTCTAGTGATCAGACACTAATATCTACCCCGTCAATCAGTGTAAAGTAATGATTCTGGGAAAACCATTTCAGAGAGATACCTCTACCTCTGGGAAACATTATAATCAATGTCAATAATATAGAATAAAAAGTATGAAGGGGATGACCTAATAATTACTAGATGTATAGTTGTTAGCTAGGACACAGAGCTTTAGCCTTTCTTTAGCACAACAGAAAAAAATCTCTGTATGAGCTGGTCCACACCACCAATTATATCGGAAAACTGCTATACTTGGTTCTCACGGAGAGCACTTGTACCCATGGTATTCTATGGGGCTATGCACATTGGTGATTTTTTTCTTTGGAGTAAGTAGTCTCAGGAAAAAATTGGAGGTATGTCCGATTATTATCTAAATGTCCAGATAAAAATCAGCCATACAAGTGTATGGGTGTGTGAAAAACATCGGACCGCATTTGGATGACATCCAAGTGTGGTCCTATTTTTACATACTGACTCTAATTAAACTGTGATCAGAGTTTGACCAGAATAATCGGTGATCAGAGTTTGACCATTTTTCTCGGATGGAGAGAAAATGGTCGTGTGATCCTACCCAATGCCTGTATATGTGATAGGAGGCATATGAAGATTTAGTATGGATCTTTAGACTTCTATGGGTGCTTTTGGAGCTTTTTTGAAGCTCAAGCATAGCAACTTCAATGGAAGTCTTCAAACAGAGGCTGGACAGACATCATTTGAGATGGTTTCGTGAATCCTGCATTGAGTGGGGGTTGGACACGATGACCCTGGAGGTCCCTTTCAACATTCTATGATTCTAACGTACAAGTACCAGTGCATTCAGGTGGTTCCCTGTACACTTGTTAAACCCTTACAAATAGAGTAGTCCTGAGGGTTAACTGTACTCCACTATCCATAAGAAAATGATAACTCATGAGCAGTTGTCCATCCTATATAGTGAGCCAGGATTACGAAGAATGCTCATGGTACTAATCATCTCATGTTTCTTACCATCTCTACAGTACAGACGTACGGCCCTGCACAGAGCATGCTCAGAAGGACACCTTGCCATTGTCGAGAAGTTAATTGAAGCTGGAGCAGATCTTGAATTCCGCGACATGGTATGTGGATGTTTCCAAAACACACAATAAAAACAGCCACAACAAAGCGAATAGAGTAATGCTGGAGATTTCACTGGAAAATTTTACTAGATTACAAGAAATAATTGTATTGACACAAAGCTGCAGAATGTTATAAAGCGGAAAAATCAAAATACCAAATAATGGACAGTTATTTCTGTGAACACCTACAAGGAAAGTATATAGAGCGCAACTTCCCTTGCCCTACAATTATCTACAGAAAGAACAAGATCAAATGTAGTCACAAAAAGAACAAATTAGAATTTCGCAAATAAATAAACAAAAATCACTGGCGCTCACCACTTATGTCCGCCGAACAAATCGAAATGGACCAAGGAAACTCCCAGCTGCTGGTATCCACAGAAATGGCGCCCCTTCTGTAAGATAACTAAAACATATAACAACTGATACCGCGCTTGGGAACAGATTAGGAGGGAGAGGGGGGGGGGGGGGGGGAAAAAAGGGAACTACCCCTAAATGTGAAAATGTAGCCAGACTAAGAAAATGTACAACAAAAAACGAAACTATCCACTGTAATTTATCACAAGTCGAATAGATAACTACTCATAATGTCAAACTGCTTGCTTACTCACAAAAAATACATATGCACCGGCATGTATCCACACTCCCACAGGAGTAACCACAAGTGTCCGCACACTAATAGGTTAATGACCACAATGACTACAAGCGATAATGGTTCTTACCATATAGAGGTGTAGTTGTGGGATGATGGCTGTATTATCAGGCTTTCACCTCGCTGTTCGTATTGAATACCGAAAATGGTGTGCGGCGCCTCACCGCTGCACGCGGTAGGTGTATAGGTAGGATACCCTGTGGGTGGCACCTTGAGAGTAGGTGCACGGCTGTTCGTGCCGCCTGGATAGATGCCAGGTGCAATTGTTCAGTGCAGAGCCAGGGAACGTCCCGGCCGAAGACGTCCCTGGTTGTACTGAAAGAAAAAAATGGCCGCCGCTGACAAGCAGCGTGTGACGTCACTGACCAACGGAGCCTCACTAGGACCAAAAAAGCTGACCGACGCGTTTCGAAGGGAAAACGCCCTTCTTCATCAGGGTTACCCCACAGGGTATCCTACCTATACACCTACCGCGTGCAGCGGTGAGGCGCCGCACACCATTTTCGGTATTCAATACGAACAGCGAGGTGAAAGCCTGATAATACAGCCATCATCCCACAACTACACCTCTATATGGTAAGAACCATTATCGCTTGTAGTCATTGTGGTCATTAACCTATTAGTGTGCGGACACTTGTGGTTACTCCTGTGGGAGTGTGGATACATGCCGGTGCATATGTATTTTTTGTGAGTAAGCAAGCAGTTTGACATTATGAGTAGTTATCTATTCGACTTGTGATAAATTACAGTGGATAGTTTCGTTTTTTGTTGTACATTTTCTTAGTCTGGCTACATTTTCACATTTAGGGGTAGTTCCCTTTTCCCCCCCCCCCCCCCCCCCTCTCCCTCCTAATCTGTTCCCAAGCGCGGTATCAGTTGTTATATAAATTAGAATTTCACTTAATGCGTTTTCATTGGGGAAAATATAACCTGGGTGGTATTTAGTTCCCTGCTACTTTAGAACAAAGACTGGTATCTTTTTCTAGAATTAGACACTAGTTCCAAAATTGCCAAAACAGCAACAGTGCCACCTAGAGATCTGGAGTGGTCAATAATAATCTACCGGTACTTTATGGATTGGCCGATATGACAGCTCGGTAGTTAGCACGGAGACTCTGAGATCACTTTGTTCAATCAGTGACGGAAACAGGAGACTTGAAATCAAAGTAGTAAGTGCAAACCACATGAGAGTCTGTCACTTTCAATATTACGCTGCTGCTTATTTTTTGGCAAGCATGATATAAAATAAATGACTTATCTCTTATGCTCTAAATGAACATGTACAGACAGGACATTTTCAGGGAAATGCTTTAGGGATTTTTTAACCTTGGGTAAACATATATTTCTCATAGATAAAACATTATGCATATGGAAAGTAGGGTGAAATCAATGTGCATTTAACCCTCTATTCTTCGCATTATCTGATAAACCATGGTATTAACCTCTCCTAGTTTTAATACATAGAGCCCTATAGCAGAAGTGTAACTTGGAGAAATGTGCAAATGATGGCATTGGTTTAAAGGGATTGTCTGGGCTTCTAAAAGAATGGCTTGCTCTGCTAAGCTTAAGTAATAGGTGAAGGGGGTGCATCACTCGCATAAGGTCCGCGTGATGGGCTATGGTCTCGGAGGTTAGATACCCTCTAAAACATTGGTGGTCTATTTTACAGATAGGCTGCAATAGTCCCCGAAACCTCCTCTATACAAGATACAGAGTCATCCCAGCATTTTTTGGTTAGATCCATAAAGCTTGTGTATGTAAATGTGAGCGTCCAGGCACAGTTCACATAATATAATTTGGTTCATTCACAGCTGGAATCCACAGCCATTCACTGGACCTGTCGTGGTGGTAGCGTTGATGTCCTAAAATTACTGCTTAACAAAGGAGCAAAAATCAATGCAAAAGACAAGGTATGCTGCTGATGGTCAGTTGTATGCACACTCATGTCATCCAGGAATATTCAAGGGAATCAATCAGCAGGTTTTTGCTCTGTGATCTGACAGCCCCATCATGTAGGGACACAGACCCTGATTGAAGTGATGTATCAGTTTATACTCCAGTCCTCACGACCCCAACAGGTCATGTTTTCAGGATTTCCATAGTGCTGCACAAGTGAGAGAACTCCTGATACTTCCATCACCTGTGCAATACTAAGGAAATCCTGAAAACCCCACCTGTTGGGGTTCGTGAGGACTGGAGTTTGGAAACACTGGTTTATTGGATGCAGCAGTTTTCATTGAATCAGTCTTCTTTGCTGCAGATCTAGCAGAGCTCAGTTGTTGAGCTGTGTATAACTCTGCACACACCACACCCTTCTGTGTACAATGCATAGTGACAGAGATCTGCTAATCAGTGCTGGGGGCAGGACTAGGATGCACAAGGCCAGTTGTCCTGTACTGATAATCTCCTGCTGATAAAACACTGATTGTATTGAAACTGCAAAACACAGACTAATAACCGACACATCACTGGAGTCAGGCTCTCTGACCCTACATTATGGTGTTCTCAGATGACATAGCAAAAAACTAGTGACAGATTCCATTTAACATTCAATTATTGCAAATTAAGTTCATAGAACTCTTGTATGTCCCAGTTTCTTTTTATGTCTAAAATTTTAAACTTAAATGTGAATTCCAAGAGTACTCTAAGATGTTAGATTTTTCTTTACTTATTTACCTTTAATAAATTTAATATCTTTATTCATGAGAATACTTGGAAAACCGGGTTTATCTACTGGTCAGTTGTATTGTCCCTCAATGACCCAACCGAGGGTCAGTAGTGAGCACCATGCCTGAACTCCTTAGCCTGTGTCCACATCTACTTTGGAGGCTTGCTTTGTAACCTCTGTCACAGATTTACTATGTATTTTTTTTATCAAGAAGATGGACAGTTTTTTTACGGACCCCCTGAAGCTAAGCCTCAGCATCACGGGGCATATGTAGTTAACTATTTTTAAAGGGAAGGTGCCACCAGTTTTCTTGTAGTTTGTTTTTTTTTGGTGAAATTAAGCTTACAATAGTAATTAAAATGTATTAATGCACTGTTTGCACTGTTTGCAAGCATTTCTATATGAAAAATATTATATATTTTCTTACAAATATATATATTTACCACTAGGGGGAGCATTTTCCATTTTAGACCTCAAGCAGCTATAGTAAGACTTACCAGCTTTACTGTCAGCAGGAAAATTGGGGCAGTAACTGCTGACATCACCATTTCCCTCCCCTTTTGGGTGGTCTAGTATCCCTGGGGCAGAATGAAGAGTAGCATCACAGGGCAGTGCCATTTTGTGGGTGACTGCCCTGTGATCTGCTATCATCAGCAATTACTGTTTTTCTCTCGCCCATCAGTCTCTCTCACCCAGATTACATGATTCTCTCACCCCCCCTCCACAAGTTCACTGCAGTCCTGCAGCTGCAGCTCATCTTATCTCTACTGAGGGATGAGTCACAACTAGTGTTGAGCATTCCGATACCGCAAGTATCGGGTATCGGCCGATACTTGCGGTATCGGAATTCCGATACCGGGATTCCGATACTTGCCGCGTATCGGATACCGGAATCGGAAGTTCTAAGATTCAAAAAGCAGAAATTCAGCCAATGAGATTGATTCCAAGTGTGGGCACATCCTGTTTAGCATGGAGGGCATGAAACTACTGGCAAGGCTGTGATTGGCTGGTGTAATGATGTCATGATGCAGTTTAAAAGTCGCTGGCGCCATTTTGCGATCACTCTGCTGTGAATTCAGTTAGTGACAGGACGCTGTTTGCTGACTGAGGGACAGTTTAGAGATAGCGATTTGCTTCTTTGTGCTTTCCAAAGGCTAATTTAGCAACCGCTGTGTTCACCTACTATTCACCTTGCTTTTGCCTTGTAGCGCTGTTTTCACAGCGATCTGCAGGGTCTGTGTGTGTGTGTGTGTGAGTGCAGCCCAGTCTCCAGTCTGAGTGCAGCCACATAGGCCATCCATAGTTGGTTGTATTCAGTTCAGGGAGGGTGGTTCATTGCCTCATACTGTTCCTTTTTTTTTTTTTTTTCCCAAGTAGTGTAGTCTGCTGCTAATTTATTCAAAAAAATCCTATTAGTGTCTTTCCACCCGTCTCCAGCTAATTTGTGGAAAAACACTACATAGGATAAAGTAGAGGAGGGTTTTTGGGCCTTGCAGCGCCGTTTACGGCTGTCTGCACGGTCTCCGTGTGACTGCAGCTCGCCCTGTAATCTGTGAGCAGCTGTAGCCTGGTTGTCTCCAGCTCAGGGTTTTTCACTGCGTCATACCGCCAAATCAATTTTCTTTTTTTTCAAAGTAGTGTAGTCTGCTGCTAATTAATTTTAAAAAATCCTATTAGTGTCTTTCCACCCGTCTCCAGCTAATTTGTGGAAAAACACTACATAGGATAAAGTAGAGGAGGGTTTTTGGGCCTTGCAGCGCCGTTTACGGCTGTCTGCACGGTCTCCGTGTGACTGCAGCTCGCCCTGTAATCTGTGAGCAGCTGTAGCCTGGTTGTCTCCAGCTCAGGGTTTTTCACTGCGTCATACCGCCAAATCAATTTTCTTTTTTTTCAAAGTAGTGTAGTCTGCTGCTAATTAATTTAAAAAAATCCTATTAGTGTCTTTCCACCCGTCTCCAGCTAATTTGTGGAAAAACACTACATAGGATAAAGTAGAGGAGGGTTTTTGGGCCTTGCAGCGCCGTTTACGGCTGTCTGCACGGTCTCCGTGTGACTGCAGCTCGCCCTGTAATCTGTGAGCAGCTATAGCCTGGTTGTCTCCAGCTCAGGGTTTTTCACTGCGTCATACTGCCAAATCAATTTTCTTTTTTTTCAAAGTAGTGTAGTCTGCTGCTAATTAATTTAAAAAAATCCTATTAGTGTCTTTCCACCCGTCTCCAGCTAATTTGTGGAAAAACACTACATAGGATAAAGTAGAGGAGGGTTTTTGGGCCTTGCAGCGCCGTTTACGGCTGTCTGCACGGTCTCCGTGTGACTGCAGCTCGCCCTGTAATCTGTGAGCAGCTATAGCCTGGTTGTCTCCAGCTCAGGGTTTTTCACTGCGTCATACCGCCAAATCAATTTTCTTTTTTTTCCAAATAGTGTAGTCTGCTGCTAATTTATTCAAAAAAATCCTATTAGTGTCTTTCCACCCGTCTCCAGCTAATTTGTGGAAAAACACTACATAGGATAAAGTAGAGGAGGGTTTTTGGGCCTTGTAGCGCCGTTTACGTCTGTCTGCACGGTCTCCGTGTGACTGCAGCTCTATCTGTTGTCAGTTCAGCCCCCAAAAAATAAATAAATAATAAAGTTCACCAAACACACCAGTTACACCACTTTACATTTCTGTAGGCCACATTAGCTCATATTAAAGTCTAGTCCACACTTTAGATAATTAGTGCTTCTTATACCTGTTAGGAGGAGTTGCTCAGGAATAAGCACACAAATCCGTTAGTACTTTTCTGCTTATCTTTATCAGTCAACCAAGATGAAGAAGGCAGTGAGTAAGGCACGGGGGCGTGGGAGCCGTCGCGGAGCAGGGAGGGGACGTGGGGATTCTGTGCCTGCTGCGGGCACCGGTGACTCATCAGCACCCACTTTCACCAGGCAACAGTCGTTCATGCGAAGCTTTGTGTCCGAGCGCCGTACACCGCTGCTGCATGAAGAACAAATTGAAGCTGTTGTCGGATGGATGGCAGCTAATGCATCAACTTCCATTAGTGCCACATCCTCTCAGACACAGAGCACTGGAGAGCAGCCATCTGTCTCTTCACCACCTGCCAAATTGCCCAGGCAGACAGAGAGCCCAGGACAGGAGCCGTCTCTACTTCTGTTCTCTGAATCTCTTGGCTTGGAAACAGGGGGCCAGCCAAGCAGCATTGGAGAAATGGAAGAAGAGGCAGGGTGCAGTGATGCCCAACAGCTTTTTCTGTCTTCCTCTGAAGAGGCGGGTGGGCCAGTGGCTCCGGTCACCACATCGCAGGCCGCATCAGCTGATGATGACACTCAGGTGCCACTTACTGGTGCGTGCTCTGCTGCTGAGACTACCCAGGAGGAGCAGTTGGGGGCAGAGGGTAGTGTAGATGATGAGGTCCTCGACCCATCTTGGCGTGAGGGACAGGAAGGTGGTGGGAGCAGCTCTGAGGAAGAGATTCCCCGTACGGCCCAAAGAGGGAGAGGGAGGGGGAAGACTGCGGATCCTGCAGCCTCCGCTTTGGCACCCGTTAGGAGCATGTCTCTTCCAAAAGCCAAAAAGGGCGCTCCCAAGACTTGCAGTGCCTGGTCCTTTTTTGACACAGTTGCAGATGACATTTGCTATGTCAGATGCAACGTGTGTCATCAAAAAGTCAAAAGAGGGAAAAATGTCAGCAACCTCAATACCTCCAACATGTGGAAACATGTGCGCAACAGGCACCCGGCGGAGTTAGAAAAACACACTGAAGAGGTAGGCCAACCAACAGCGGCAGCTACCACCTCTTCAGCTCGTGTTGCCTCTTCCTCTACCTCACACGCAGCTGGTTCGGCGTCCTCCCAGGATCGCCGTGGAAGAACCTCTGCCCCTGTTGTCCAGAGACCCGCTGTAATTCCACCCGCAGCGCCACTTTCCCAGTCATCCACACACTCCCAGCCCAGTCTACAGCCATCGGTAGTACAGGCATGGGAGAAAAGGCGGCCTTTCTCGTCAAACCACCCACGAGCACAGGCTCTGACTGCAGGCATTGCCAAACTTCTGTCACTGGAAATGCTGTCATTCAGGCTGGTGGAGACTGACAGCTTCCGTGACTTGATGTCATTGGCAGTCCCACAGTACAATGTGCCCAGCCGCTTTTACTTCAGCAGGCAAGCCGTCCCTGCCCTGCAGAAGCATGTGGAGGGACACATAAAACACGCGCTACTGAACGCCGTCAGTAGCAAGGTCCACCTCACCACCGATGCGTGGACCAGTCAACATGGACAGGGGCGATACCTTTCCCTCACTGCCCATTGGGTTAATGTCGTTGAGCCGGGTACAGACCGTGCGAGTGGCGCAGGACGTGTCCTGCCCACTCCAAGGATTGCAGGAATCCATTCTGTACGCATTGACTCCTCCTCTTACACCAGTTCCTCAGAATCATCGCTGCAGGAGCCGTCACAGTCCACCTCCACATGGACCCGTGATGAACGTGTACCTGTTACGACCGACATGAGCACAGCCGTGGCCAAACGTCAACAGGCCGTCTTGAAATTAATTTTCTTGGGGAATCGTAGCCACACAGCGCAGGAGCTCTGGAATGCCATCAAGCAGGAGAGCGATGTGTGGTTTGTGCCAGCGAATCTCCAGCCAGGCATGGTAGTGTGTGATAATGGCCGAAATCTGGTGGCAGCTCTGGGCCTCGGCAACCTCACTCACATCCCATGTCTGGCACATGTGCTCAATTTGGTCGTGCAGAGCTTTTTGAGGGACTATCCGGATCTTGATGCACTGCTGCACAAGGTCCGCCTAGAGTGTGCTCACTTGCGGCGTTCCAGCACGGCAAAAGCGCGCATTGCGGCTCTGCAGCGCCGACACCGCCTGCCGGAACATCGCATCATATGTGACCTACCTACCAGGTGGAATTCCACGTTACATATGTTGGAGCGGTTGTGTGAGCAGCAGCAAGCTGTAATGGAGTACCAGCTGCTTCAGGCGCAAAAAAGTCGCAGTCAGCGCCGTACAGACTTCACAACCACAGAGTGGGCCACTATGAATGACGTCTGCCAGGTTTTGCGTCCCTTTGATTATTCCACGCGGATGGCGAGTGCAGATGATGCACTAGTCAGCATGACTGTCCCCCTTATCTGCCTGCTTGAAAAATCACTGCAAGCGCTAAGGGATGATGTTGTGGAAGAGGTGGAGGATGAGGATTCACCATTTCCATCATCTTCTGGACAGTCAGCGCCACGTGGTTCCTCACAAACGCGTAGGCAGGGGACCGTTTGTGAGGAGGATGAGGAGGAGTCAATGGAGGAGGAAGACATCCGTCCAGAGGAGGGAGTTACACAATTGTCCAGTACTCAGTGTGTACAGCGAGGGTGGGGTGATGACGAGCGGGCAGAGATCACGCCTCCAGCAGGGGACAGCGTTTCTTGGGCAGTTGGCAGTCTGCAGCACATGGTGGATTACATGCTGCAGTGCCTGAGAAACGACCGCCGCATCGCCCACATTCTCAACATGTCTGATTATTGGGTGTTCACCCTCCTCGATCCTCGCTACCGGGACAACGTAGAAAGCCTCATCACACCGTTGAACCGGGAGCGAAAAATGCGGGAGTACCAAGACACACTGGTCAATTCCATCATCTTCTCCATTCCAACTGAGAGAAGTGCTGCTAGTGCATTCCAAAGCAGCTCAGTGCGTCCAGGCCGTGGTGGAGGCTCTGCACAAAGAGGGAGCAGAAGCAGTGCCTCTGCCCAAGGCAAGACCAGTATGGCCGAACTGTGGCACAGTTTTCTGTGCCCGCCACAAAAGTCTACACCATCACAGACGGCTCCAGTCAGCAGGAGGCAACGGTTCCGTCAGATGGTGACAGACTACATGTCTTGCCCTCTTGCTGTACTCCCAGACGGCTCTTCCCCTTTCAAGTTTTGGGTCTCAAAGCTGGATACATGGCCAGAGCTAAGCCAGTATGCATTGGAGGTGCTGTCTTGCCCTGCGGCCAGTGTATTATCGGAACGTGTCTTTAGTGCTGCAGGTGGTGTACTAACTGACCGTCGCATGCGACTATCCTCCGATAACGTTGACCGGCTTACTTTCCTGAAAATGAACAAGGCCTGGATCTCGCCGGAATTTGCCACTCCTCCTCCTGATTGAATAATTAGGTCACTGTATACGTTATCCAGGTCTCCTGTTGTGTTCATCTTTCTACCACCTGAACTTAAATTCCTGGGCTCCAACACCGCCAGTTGAGGCTCAGACGTGCCGTCTGCACAGTCAAAACATACGACCCAGTGTTATTGGGTTTCAGTAACGTCAGCTGATCCCCAGCTGTGTAGCCGGCAATGTGTCATGCGACCGCCACGCTGACACAACAACTGAAATGTAAGGGAATCTGTCCCCCCCCCCCCAAGGCGTTTGTTACTGAAAGAGCCACCTTGTGCAGCAGTAATGCTGCCCAAGGAAAAGGTAGCTATTTTTGTTTAGCTCCTTGCACACGCAGAACTTAACACTTATAAAATGTGTCCACTGATACCGTAAAACCGTCCCGGAGGTGGGACTTTCCTTCGTAATGTGACGCAGCCCAGCCGTCATTCCTACCCCCCCGGCGCCGCGCACCGGCTCCTCAGCGTTGTTTTATTCCGTCCAGGAGCCTGCGCTGTTATGTTATCCCGTGGCCAGGCACACTTAGCGCTGCCCGTCTTCTGGCATCATTTGGTGTCTGGATGGCTGCGCCTGTGCGGCCGCGCTGGCAGAGAGCCCGCCTCGCAGTGTCTTCTGATTTAATCCCACTGGGGGCCTGGGATCCATGGACATGCGCAGTGCATATCTGAACCTCCACCTCTCACTCATTTCCCTATGGCTTCTTCAGACTGTTCGGTGTCAGCTGGTCCCTAACAGCATGCCACGGCCGTGACACCGCACAGTCTGAAGAAGCCATAGGGAGATGAGTGAGAGGTGGAGGTTCAGATATGCACTGCGCATGTCCATGGATCCCAGGCCCCCAGTGGGATTAAATCAGAAGACACTGCGAGGCGGGCTCTCTGCCAGCGCGGCCGCACAGGCGCAGCCATCCAGACACCAAATGATGCCAGAAGACGGGCAGCGCTAAGTGTGCCTGGCCACGGGATAACATAACAGCGCAGGCTCCTGGACGGAATAAAACAACGCTGAGGAGCCGGTGCGCGGCGCCGGGGGGGTAGGAATGACGGCTGGGCTGCGTCACATTACGAAGGAAAGTCCCACCTCCGGGACGGTTTTACGGTTGCAGGGGACACATTTTATAAGTGTTTAGTTCTGTGTTTGCAAGGAGCATGATGAAAAGAGCCACCTTTTCCTTTTGCATCTTTTGTGCTGCACAAGCTGGCTCTTTCAGCTACAAACGCCTTGGGGGGGGGTTAAAGGTTCCCTTTCGACTTTCTCAGGCTTCGGCCTACATTGTGTTCCTCTGCTTTTCCACCTGTCCCTGGGCTCCAACACCGCTAGTTGTTGCCTGGTAGTGCTGTACGCACAGTCCCAACAGTCGCTCCTCTGTTATTGGGGTTCAGTAACGTCAGCTGTTCCCCTGCTGTGTGTGTGGCAATCCCTCCTACCTCCTCCAACCTCCTCCTCCTCCACCTGTCCCTGGGCTCCAACACCGCCAGTTGCCGTCCAGAAGTGCTGTACGCACAGTCAACAGTCCCTCCTCTGTTATTGGGGTTCAGTAACGTCAGCTGTTCCCCTGCTGTGTGTGTGGCAATCCCTCCTACCTCCTCCAACCTCCTCCTCCTCCACCTGTCCCTGGGCTCCAACACCGCCAGTTGCCGTCCAGAAGTGCTGTACGCACAGTCAACAGTCCCTCCTCTGTTATTGGGGTTCAGTAACGTCAGCTGTTCCCCTGCTGTGTGTGTGGCAATCCCTCCTACCTCCTCCTACCTCCTCCAACCTCCTCCTCCTCCACCTGTCCCTGGGCTCCAACACCGCCAGTTGCCGTCCAGAAGTGCTGTACGCACAGTCAACAGTCGCTCCTCTGTTATTGGGGTTCAGTAACGTCAGCTGTTCCCCTGCTGTGTGTGTGGCAATCCCTCCTACCTCCTCCTACCTCCTCCAACCTCCTCCTCCTCCACCTGTCCCTGGGCTCCAACACCGCCAGTTGCCGTCCAGAAGTGCTGTACGCACAGTCAACAGTCCCTCCTCTGTTATTGGGGTTCAGTAACGTCAGCTGTTCCCCTGCTGTGTGTGTGGCAATCCCTCCTACCTCCTCCAACCTCCTCCTCCTCCACCTGTCCCTGGGCTCCAACACCGCCAGTTGCCGTCCAGAAGTGCTGTACGCACAGTCAACAGTCCCTCCTCTGTTATTGGGGTTCAGTAACGTCAGCTGTTCCCCTGCTGTGTGTGTGGCAATCCCTCCTACCTCCTCCTACCTCCTCCAACCTCCTCCTCCTCCACCTGTCCCTGGGCTCCAACACCGCCAGTTGCCGTCCAGAAGTGCTGTACGCACAGTCAACAGTCGCTCCTCTGTTATTGGGGTTCAGTAACGTCAGCTGTTCCCCTGCTGTGTGTGTGGCAATCCCTCCTACCTCCTCCAACCTCCTCCTCCTCCACCTGTCCCTGGGCTCCAACACCGCCAGTTGCCGTCCAGAAGTGCTGTACGCACAGTCAACAGTCGCTCCTCTGTTATTGGGGTTCAGTAACGTCAGCTGTTCCCCTGCTGTGTGTGTGGCAATCCCTCCTACCTCCTCCAACCTCCTCCTCCTCCACCTGTCCCTGGGCTCCAACACCGCCAGTTGCCGTCCAGAAGTGCTGTACGCACAGTCAACAGTCCCTCCTCTGTTATTGGGGTTCAGTAACGTCAGCTGTTCCCCTGCTGTGTGTGTGGCAATCCCTCCTACCTCCTCCTACCTCCTCCAACCTCCTCCTCCTCCACGTGTCCCTGGGCTCCAACACCGCTAGTTGCCGTCCAGAAGTGCTGTACGCACAGAGCCAAACACCTCGCCAATGTGTTAGTGGGGTTCAGCACCGCCAGCTGTTCCCCTGCTGTGTATACGGCAACGTGTACTGCGACCGCCACGCAGACACAACAAGTTAAATGTAAGGGAACCTGACCCCCCCCCCCCCCCAGGCGTTTGTTACTGAAGGAGCCACCTTGTGCAGCAGTAATGATGATGCAAAGGGAAAAAGTGCCTCTTTTCGTGATGCTCCTTGCACATGCTGAACCAAACACTTATGAAATGTGTCCCCACACAGCGTTACACCGTCCGGTAGGTGGAACTTTCCTTTGTCGTGTGACGCAGCACAGCCATCATTTTTACCCCCTTGGCGCCGTGCGCCCCCTCCTCAGCGTTGTTTGAATCTGTCCCGGAGCCTGCGCTGTTAGGTTAGCCCTTGGCCATGCACACATGTTGCGCTGCCCGTCTTCTGACCTCATTTGGTGTCAGGCTGGCTGCGCCTGTGCGGGTGCGCTGGCCGAGATCCCGCCTCGCAGTGTCGTCTAATGTAATCCCACCGCGGGCCTGTGATCCGTGCCCGTGCGCAGTGCATATCCTCTCCTCTCACTCCCCTCCCTACGGCTTCTTCAGACTGTGCGATGTCAGCTGGTCCCTAATAGCATGCCACGGCCGTGACACCGCACAGTCTGAAAAAGCCGTAGGGAGGGGAGTGAGAGGAGAGGATATGCACTGCGCACGGGCACGGATCACAGGCCCGCGGTGGGATTACATGAGACGACACTGCGAGGCGGGATCTCGGCCAGCGCACCCGCACAGGCGCAGCCAGCCTGACACCAAATGAGGTCAGAAGACGGGCAGCGCAACATGTGTGCATAGCCATGGGCTAACCTAACAGCGCAGGCTCCGGGACAGATTCAAACAACGCTGAGGAGGGGGCGAACGGCGACAAGGGGGTAAAAATGATGGCTGTGCTGCGTCACACGACAAAGGAAAGTTCCACCTACCGGACGGTTTAACGCTGTGTGGGGACACATTTCATAAATGTTAGGTTCCGCATGTACAAGGACCATAATTAAAAGAGCTAAGTTTACCTTTTCCAGCATTAGTGCTGTACACAATGGCTCTTTCAGCTACAAACGCCTGGGGGGGGGGGGGGTTAAAGGTTTCCTTTCAACTTGCTCGAGTGCAGGCTTCGGCCTACACTCCGCTCCCCCTGCTCCTCCTGCTGACCCTGGGCTCTAACACCGCCAGTTTTTGCCCAGATGTGCTAGCTGCACAGAGAAAAACACCAGCCAATGTGTCAGTGGGGTCCAGCACCGCCAGCTGTTCCCCTGCTGTGTAGCCGGCAACGTGTCCTGCGACCGCCACGCAGACACAAGAACTGAAATTGAAGGGAACCTGTCCCCCCTCCCCCAGGTGTTTCTATGTTTTACAGCTACCTTGAACAGCAGTAATGCTGCATGTGTTCAAGGTGGCTCAGAAACTTATTCTCCTTGCCCATGTTGAAGTGAACACGTCTAAAATGTGTCCTCTGTGACCATTAAAACGTCCCTCAGGTGTGATTTGACTTTGTATTGACACACGCAACAAGCTCCTTGGTAACGCTGCCCGTCTTCTGGCATCATTGTTTGGCTGGCTGCGCTTCTGCGGCCGCCCTGACCCACACAACAGCCCTCGTTGTCTTATTTAATGGGACTGCGAGGGTGTGATTGATGGGCAGGATCAGTGCATCAGTTCGCCTGTCCCTCCTCTCCTTCCGCCTTCTTCGGACTGTGCGGCTTCATGGCCGTGGCATGCGATAAGGGATCAGATGACGCCGCACAGTCTGAAGCGGGTGTAAGGACCCGAGTGTGAGAGGCGAACATATGTGCTGCGCCAGGCCCTGAATCCCAGCCCCGCAGTGTTTTAACAATGTTAAGACACTGCGGGGCTGGGATTCATGGTCATCGCGAACCGCACCGGCCGACATTACATGATGCCAGAAGATGGGCAGCGCTAACGGCGCTAGGCCAGGGGATAACACGACAGCGCAGACTCCTGTACAGCAAATAACAACGCTCGGGAGGCTGCACCCAGCACCAAGGTGGGATTCTTGACACCTGTGCTGCGTCTCATTACAAAGGGAACTCTCGCCTCCATTACACAGTTTGACTGTATAAAGGGCTAAATGTTATACGTGTTCCATTCAGCGTGTGCAAGGAGAAAAATTACAAGAGCAACCTTTGACTTGCGCAGCACTGCTGCTGCATAAGCTGTGGCTCTTCTACTTTGTAACCCCTGAGGGGGGGTTAAAGGTGACTTTTGAAATCGGTTCAATTAGGCTTCGGCCTACACTCTGCTCCACCTGCAGAGCCCGGGCTCCAACAACGCTAGTTGCTGTCCGGAAGTGCTGGCTGCACAGAGCCAAACACCTCGCCAATGTGTCAGTGGGGTCCAGCACCGCCAGCTGTTCCCCTGCTGTGTAGCCGGCAACGTGTCCTGCAAAAGCCACGCAGACACAACACACCCAAAGCTGCCGCCTGTGCAGGCTTCGGCCTACACTCCCCTCCCCCTGCTCCTCCTCCTCCTGCTCCTCCTCCTGCTGTCCCTGGGCTCTAACACACCGCCAGTTTTTGCCCAGATGTGCTAGCTGCACAGAGAAAAACACCAGCCAATGTGTCAGTGGGGTCCAGCACCGCCAGCTGTTCCCCTGCTGTGCAGCCGGCAACGTGTCCTGCAAAAGCCACGCAGACACAAGAACTGAAATTGAAGGGAACCTGTCCCCCCTCCCCCAGGCGTTTTTACGTTATCCAGCCACCTTGTACAGCGGTAATGCTGCATGTGTGCAAGGTGGCTCAGAAACGTATTCTCCTCGCACATGTGGAACTGAAAACACGTCTGCAATGTGTCCTCTGTGTGACCATTTAACCGTCCCGGTGGTGTGACTTTCCTTTGTAATGACACGCTGCAACCCCCTTGGTAGCGCTGCCCGTCTTCTGGCATCATTGTTTGGCTGCCTGCGCCTCTGCGGCCGCCCTGACCCACACAACGCCCCTCGGTGTCTTATTTATTGGGACTGCGAGGGTGTGATTGATGGGCAGGATCAGTGCATCAGTTCGCCTGTCCCTCCTCTCCTTCCGCCTTCTTCGGACTGTGCGGCTTCATGGCCGTGGCATGCGATAAGGGATCAGATGACGCCGCACAGTCTGAAGCGGGTGTAAGGACCCGAGTGTGAGAGGCCAACATATGTGCTGCGCCAGGCCCTGAATCCCAGCCCCGCAGTGTTTTAACAATGTTAAGACACTGCGGGGCTGGGATTCATGGTCATCGCGAACCGCACCGGCCGACATTACATGATGCCAGAAGATGGGCAGCGCTAACGGCGCTAGGCCAGGGGATAACACGACAGCGCAGACTCCTGTACAGCAAATAACAACGCTCGGGAGGCTGCACCCAGCACCAAGGTGGGATTCTTGACACCTGTGCTGCGTCTCATTACAAAGGGAACTCTCGCCTCCATTACACAGTTTGACTGTATAAAGGGCTAAATGTTATACGTGTTCCATTCAGCGTGTGCAAGGAGAAAAATTACAAGAGCAACCTTTGACTTGCGCAGCACTGCTGCTGCATAAGCTGTGGCTCTTCTACTTTGTAACCCCTGAGGGGGGGTTAAAGGTGACTTTTGAAATCGGTTCAATTAGGCTTCGGCCTACACTCTGCTCCACCTGCAGAGCCCGGGCTCCAACAACGCTAGTTGCTGTCCGGAAGTGCTGGCTGCACAGAGCCAAACACCTCGCCAATGTGTCAGTGGGGTCCAGCACCGCCAGCTGTTCCCCTGCTGTGTAGCCGGCAACGTGTCCTGCAAAAGCCACGCAGACACAACACACCCAAAGCTGCCGCCTGTGCAGGCTTCGGCCTACACTCCCCTCCCCCTGCTCCTCCTCCTCCTGCTCCTCCTCCTGCTGTCCCTGGGCTCTAACACACCGCCAGTTTTTGCCCAGATGTGCTAGCTGCACAGAGAAAAACACCAGCCAATGTGTCAGTGGGGTCCAGCACCGCCAGCTGTTCCCCTGCTGTGCAGCCGGCAACGTGTCCTGCAAAAGCCACGCAGACACAAGAACTGAAATTGAAGGGAACCTGTCCCCCCTCCCCCAGGCGTTTTTACGTTATCCAGCCACCTTGTACAGCGGTAATGCTGCATGTGTGCAAGGTGGCTCAGAAACGTATTCTCCTCGCACATGTGGAACTGAAAACACGTCTGCAATGTGTCCTCTGTGTGACCATTTAACCGTCCCGGTGGTGTGACTTTCCTTTGTAATGACACACTGCAACCCCCTTGGTAGCGCTGCCCGTCTTCTGGCATCATTGTTTGGCTGCCTGCGCCTCTGCGGCCGCCCTTACCCACACAACGCCCCTCGGTGTCTTATTTATTGGGACTGCGAGGGTGTGATTGATGGGCAGGATCAGTGCATCAGTTCGCCTGTCCCTCCTCTCCTTCCGCCTTCTTCGGACTGTGCGGCTTCATGGCCGTGGCATGCGATAAGGGATCAGATGACGCCGCACAGTCTGAAGCGGGTGTAAGGACCCGAGTGTGAGAGGCGAACATATGTGCTGCGCCAGGCCCTGAATCCCAGCCCCGCAGTGTTTTAACAATGTTAAGACACTGCGGGGCTGGGATTCATGGTCATCGCGAACCGCACCGGCCGACATTACATGATGCCAGAAGATGGGCAGCGCTAACGGCGCTAGGCCAGGGGATAACACGACAGCGCAGACTCCTGTACAGCAAATAACAACGCTCGGGAGGCTGCACCCAGCACCAAGGTGGGATTCTTGACACCTGTGCTGCGTCTCATTACAAAGGGAACTCTCGCCTCCATTACACAGTTTGACTGTATAAAGGGCTAAATGTTATACGTGTTCCATTCAGCGTGTGCAAGGAGAAAAATTACAAGAGCAACCTTTGACTTGCGCAGCACTGCTGCTGCATAAGCTGTGGCTCTTCTACTTTGTAACCCCTGAGGGGGGGTTAAAGGTGACTTTTGAAATCGGTTCAATTAGGCTTCGGCCTACACTCTGCTCCACCTGCAGAGCCCGGGCTCCAACAACGCTAGTTGCTGTCCGGAAGTGCTGGCTGCACAGAGCCAAACACCTCGCCAATGTGTCAGTGGGGTCCAGCACCGCCAGCTGTTCCCCTGCTGTGTAGCCGGCAACGTGTCCTGCAAAAGCCACGCAGACACAACACACCCAAAGCTGCCGCCTGTGCAGGCTTCGGCCTACACTCCCCTCCCCCTGCTCCTCCTCCTCCTGCTCCTCCTCCTGCTGTCCCTGGGCTCTAACACACCGCCAGTTTTTGCCCAGATGTGCTAGCTGCACAGAGAAAAACACCAGCCAATGTGTCAGTGGGGTCCAGCACCGCCAGCTGTTCCCCTGCTGTGCAGCCGGCAACGTGTCCTGCAAAAGCCACGCAGACACAAGAACTGAAATTGAAGGGAACCTGTCCCCCCTCCCCCAGGCGTTTTTACGTTATCCAGCCACCTTGTACAGCGGTAATGCTGCATGTGTGCAAGGTGGCTCAGAAACGTATTCTCCTCGCACATGTGGAACTGAAAACACGTCTGCAATGTGTCCTCTGTGTGACCATTTAACCGTCCCGGTGGTGTGACTTTCCTTTGTAATGACACGCTGCAACCCCCTTGGTAGCGCTGCCCGTCTTCTGGCATCATTGTTTGGCTGCCTGCGCCTCTGCGGCCGCCCTGACCCACACAACGCCCCTCGGTGTCTTATTTATTGGGACTGCGAGGGTGTGATTGATGGGCAGGATCAGTGCATCAGTTCGCCTGTCCCTCCTCTCCTTCCGCCTTCTTCGGACTGTGCGGCTTCATGGCCGTGGCATGCGATAAGGGATCAGATGACGCCGCATAGTCTGAAGCAGGTGTAAGAACCCAAGCGAGAGGCGAACATATGTACTGCGCCAGGCCATGAATCCCAGCCCCGCAGTGTTTAAACTATGTCAATACACTGCGGGGCTGTGATTCATGGGCATCGCGAACCGCACCGGCCAACATTAAATGAGGTCAGAAGATGGGCAGCGCTAACAGCGCTAGGCCAGGGGATAACACGACAGCGCAGACTCCTGTACAGCAAATAACAACGCTCAGGAGGCTGCACCCAGCACCAAGGTGGGATTCTTGACATCTGTGCTGCGTCTCATTACAAAGGGAACTCGCGCCTCCAACACAGTTTGACTGTATAAAGGGCTAAATGTTATACGTGTTTCATTCAGCGTGTGCAAGGAGCGAAATTAAAAGAGCAACCTTTGACTTGTGCAGCACTACTGCTGCATAAGCTGTGGCTCTTCTACTTTCTAACCCCTGAGGGGGGGTTAAAGGTTACCTTTGAAATTGGTTCAAGTAGGCTTCGGCCTACACTCTGCTCCCCCTGCAGAGCCCGGGCTACAACACCGCTCGTTGCTGTCCGGAAGTGCTGGCTGCACAGAGCCAAACACCTCGCCAATGTGTCAGTGGGGTCCAGCACCGCCAGCTGTTCCCCTGCTGTGCAGCCGGCAACGTGTCCTGCAAAAGCCACGCAGACACTTGCTCTTGTACCTTCTGCTCCACATCCTGGTTCCAGTACCGTCAGCTGGTTCCGGGCAGAGCCTTTGGCTTAGGTGCCTCCCTCTGGGTATCCGAGTTCCACCAACGTCAGGTGGTCCTTGGTAGTGCTTTCAGGCACGGGTACCTCCTGCTTAGTAACCGGGTTCCAGTAACGTCAGCTGGTCCTCGGTAGTTCCATTGGCTCTTGGACCTTCGGCTACCCATCCGGGTTCCAGCACCGTCAGCTGGTTCTCGGCAGTGTCTTTTGCTCTTGTACCTTCTGCTCCCCATCCTGGTTCCAGTACCGTCAGCTGGTTCCGGGCAGAGCCTTTGGCTTAGGTGCCTCCCTCTGGGTATCCGAGTTCCACCAACGTCAGGTGGTCCTTGGTAGTGCTTTCAGGCACGGGTACCTCCTGCTTAGTAACCGGGTTCCAGTAACGTCAGCTGGTCCTCGGTAGTTCCATTGGCTCTTGGACCTTCGGGTAGCCATCCGAGTTCCAGTTCCATCAGCTGGTTCTCGGCATTTTCTCAGCCTTCTTGTACCTTCTGCTACATTTCCAAGTTCAAGAGACTAAACACGATGACCCGGAAGAACACCCCTAAGATGACGACGACACCAGAGACGACAACCACCGTGATGACGACGACCCTGGAGACGATGACCCTGAAGACCACCCCGATGACGACGACCCCGGAGACCACCCCGATGACGACGACCCCGGAGACGACGACCCTGGAGACGACGACGACCTGGAAGACCGAGAAGCAGAAGAACAAGAGGCTGCAGAACAAAGAGCAGAAGGACATTAAGCATAACACAAAATATCAGAGCAAAAAAATATTATGTAAATTATAAGCAGAAGAAGACTAAGCAGTGTATGGGGGTGAGTCCGTTCCTCCTCGTGGTGCCCCTGGATAAAGCCTGATGCTGCAGGCCAAACTGAACGCGGACAAATGTAACTGGTTTGTGACAGGCAGAACGGAAGGTGTAATCTTCAAACTTTTATAGATAACAACTACGGGAATGCCTGTCACAAATAAGAATATGATGAAGAAGTTGAATATGATGAAGATAATAGTAAAATAAAAAGAATATGAACAATGTAACCCAAAAAATAATAGGTAGAAGATGAAGAAGAAGATGAATAAGGTGAAGAAGTTGATGTCAAAGAAGCTGATGATGAGGATAATTAAGAAGAAAGCGTGGGAGAAGTAAAAAAGAAGGTGAAGGGCGTGGAAGTAGTGAAACATCAATATCTGACATAAAAAAAAAAAAAAATAACATAGTCAAATTCTTTCTAACGCCGAACTTCATAAAAAAAAATAAAAAATCCTGCTATTCTATTACATTGGGCTAAACCTCTGTCCCTTTAATATCTCCGCCACGTCCCCCAATACATCCTACATTATTCTTAGTTGTTTTCCTTCATGTAGAATGAACCTACAAGTTTATAAAGGGTTTATTTTAATTCCGATATTTTCGTCCCATTGACTTGCATTGGGATCGGGTATCGGTATCGGATTGGATCCGATATTTTGACGGTATCGGCCGATACTTTCCGATACCGATACTTTCCGATATCGGAAAGTATCGCTCAACACTAGTCACAACTCCTGATGAGCTGCTGACAGTTCTTGCTCCAGTAATGCTAATGGTATACTGTTCCTCCTTGATGTCTCTGCTATTCTGCCCGCACTTTTCTCCTGCATTTTACCCCCATCAGCCGTCAATCTAGGATCTGTTCTGCTGGCAGCAGTACTGCTTATATTAGCAGATCCGAGGGCTCCATGAATATGGCAGCAGAACACTCCCACTACTGTGAATTGAGCAGCCCACAGAGGAGTGCCCAGTTCACAGCAGTGACAGTTCTATTACAATAGATAGGGTCGGAGTCCGCCTGTTATCTCCTATGACCATGGGGTGCCGTATTATGACACTGATAGTGTCCTGCTGCTACTGTGAAAACAAGATGTCAGCCCCAGTGCCTTCTTTAAACTCATAAGACACGAAATGTTTCAAATGCAATCAAAACTTGGTTATAACAGCATGTTATATTACATTACATTAATTTATTAATGATCTACAAACGCAGTACCTTCCCTTTAAGCTGATGTTCAAAACTTTGTGTAAATTTTTGACCACAATTGTGCCTTCTAGTTTGATGTTATTGGTAAGATACCCTAAGAGGCCTTCCTTAGCGACACGGATGAAAACGATCTAGGTTAAATGTTCTAGTGAGCGAAGAATTCTAATGTATCTCTAAATGTTGGTTTAGGTTATAGAGAGTGGTCCATAACAAGCAAAAATGATTCTCTCCACCCCAACCCTGACTTATGGCACCCTAACCACATGTATTGAATAGATTTATTTTTTAGCTGGAACATACAGTGCAAATATATGTCTAAAATCATTTTCCTTACTCAGCCAGATGGTGATACAGTTGAAAAGGTAGAACTCTCGAAATGAAGGCTCATTAGTTGTCATACCGGTTATTTATATATTTGCGAACTCATGTGCTATGGATATCCTAGGACATCTATTTTTTCCAATGGTGCATAGACCGAGGCACAGTTTGGTCATGTCTGTGTGTTCTTTCCTTCTCTTTAGTTACTAAGTTCTCCCCTACATGTCGCAGTGAGGACAGGACAGTATGATTGCGCAGAACATCTCATTTCATGTGAAGCAGACTTAAATGCTAAAGATCGGGTGAGATTTTCATTTTCTTATTTTCTGATTGTAAATTTTGATCTGTGAGAACATACCTGAACTGTGTCATAAAAACACAGTTATCACATTAAGTACATCCCTGTCTATGGCTGCACACATTTTGGTCTTCTATGATCATCTTTTGCTCTTTGAAGGGGTTGTTTGAAGCTGAAAAATGGTTTTTTTCTAGCCAGGGATTTCTTTCAAACTAACAAATAAAGGTATATTCACCTTGTGTCATGGATCCAGCGCAGGCCTGCACTATCCAGATGACGCAAGAGCGCTTAATCCTGTGATTAGCTGCAGCGGTCAAGTGACTAGAAGAGCCCATCATCAGATGTTTCTCTGATGGTGAGGTCTTCAGCGGTTCTGTACCATTACGCAATCTGTGCTGGATCCATGGGAGTCCTGGAAGGCAAATGCCTCCGTTAATTATTTTGAAATGATCCATGCTTAGAAAACAATGTTTGTTTTTTTTCATTTTTATTATGTATTTATTAATTTATTTCATTTCCATTTTTTGCATTTTTAAAATTAGAAAAAAAGTATTTTTTTTTTAAACCAAAA
Organism: Ranitomeya variabilis; assembly: GCF_051348905.1. NCBI lineage: Eukaryota > Metazoa > Chordata > Amphibia > Anura > Dendrobatidae > Ranitomeya > Ranitomeya variabilis. Next base: position 97,156,482 of record NC_135235.1, on the reverse strand, counting down.
ACAGTACTACTCTTGCCCAAACATGGTGACTAGCCTATGCACATAAATTAGGCTGGGCTGCAACACCAGACACCAAATATAGAAAAAAAATTTTTTTTTTCTTGCCATCTTGCCAATGGGATCATTTCATTGCATTTTTTGTGAATTATCTAATTTTTTGATAATTCTAGATTTGTCAGGAAAAACTGAAACTGGAGAATCTTGTTGAATAACCCACTACCTTTAAAATAAAAAAAAATCACCTATTACTTAGTAGTGCCAATTATTAGGAAATATTTCCCTTCTGTGTACTGGCGGACCAGCAGAGGCATTACATGACTCTCGCCTTCTCTTTTTGGCTCTTTGAATCAATGTGTCATGGAGAGTCTCATCTGTGGATTAGGCACAACACAGTATAACCATTATGCCTGCACTGACTGTTAATATACAATATTTACTATGATTTTTTTTTTAAACCACAAGTAACACCATTATTATGGATTCTGCAGGAAGGAGACACACCAATGCATGACGGAGTGAGACTAAATCGCTACAAAATGATGAGGCTCTTGATCCTGTATGGAGCCAATTTAACTGTCAAAAATTGTGTAAGTTCTTCAAATTAAATGTTTATTACCTATTATTTATGTACCGTTGTACATCTACAGTTCAGACCAAAAGTTTGGACACACCTTCTCATTTAAAGATTTTTCTGTATTTTCATGACTATGAAAATTGTACACTCACACTGAAGGCATCAAAACTATGAATTAACACATGTGGAATTATATACTTAATAAAAAAGTGTGAAACAACTGAAATTATGTCTTATATTCTAGGTTCTTCAAAGTAGCCACCTTTGGCTTTGATGACTGCTTTGCACACTCTTGGCATTCTCTTGATGAGCTTCAAGAGGTAGTCACCGGGAATGGTTTTCATTTCACAGGTGTGCCCTGTCAGGTTTAATAAGTGGGATTTATTGCCTTATAAATGGGGTTGGGACCATCAGTTGTGTTGAGCAGAAGTCTGGTGGATACACAGCTGATAGTCCTACTGAATAAACTGTTAGAATTTGTATTATGGCAAGAAAAAGGCAGCTAAGTAAAGAAAAACGAGTGGTCATCATTACTTTAAGAAATGAAGGTCAGTCAACCCGAAAAATTGGGAAAATTTTGAAAGTGTCCCCAAGTGCAGTGGCAAAAACCATCAAGCGCTTCAAAGAAACTGGCTCACATGAGGATCGCCCCAGGAAAGGAAGACCAAGAGTCACCTCTGCTTCTGAGGATAAGTTTGTCCGAGTCACCAGCATCAGAAATCGCAGGTTAACAGCAGCTCAGATTAGAGACCAGGTCAATGCCACACAGAGTTCTAGCAGCAGACACATCTCTACAACAACTGTTAAGAGGAGACTTTGTGCAGCAGGCCTTGATGGTAAAATAGCTGCTAGGAAACCACTGCTAAGGACAGGCAACAAGCAGAAGAGACTTGTTTGGGCTAAAGAACACAAGGAATGGACATTAGACCAGTGGAAATCTGTGCTTTGGTCTGATGAGTCCAAATTTGAGATCTTTGGTTCCAACCACCGTGTCTTTGTGCGTCGCAGAAAAGGTGAACGGATGAACTCTACATGCCTGGTTCCCACCGTGAAGCATGGAGGAGGAGGTGTGAGGGGAGCTTTGCTGGTGACACTGTTGAGGATTTATTCAAAATTGAAGGCATACTGAACCAGCATGGCTACCACAGCATCTTGCATCATGCTATTCCATCCGGTTTGCGTTTATTTGGACCATCATTTATTTTTCAACAGGACAGTGACCCTAAACACACCTCCAGACTGTGTAAGGGCTATTTGACCAAGAAGGAGAGTGATGGGGTGCTACGCCAGATGACCTGGCCTCCACAGTCAGTCAGCAGATCTGAACCCAATCGAGATGGCTTGAGGTGAGCTGGACCGCAGAGTGAAGGCAAAAGGGCCAACAAGTGCTAAGCATCTCTGGGAACTCCTTCAAGACTGTTGGAAGACCATTCCCGGTGACTACCTCTCATCAAGAGAATGCCAAGAGTGTGCAAAGCAGTCATCAAAGCAAAAGGTGGCTACTTTGAAGAACCTAGAATATAAGACATAATTTCAGTTGTTTCACACTTTTTTGTTAAGTATATAATTCCACATGTGTTAATTCATAGTTTTGATTCCTTCAGTGTGAATGTACAATTTTCATAGTCAAGAAAATACAGAAAAATCTTTAAATGAGAAGGTGTGTCCAAACTTTTGGTCTGTACTGTATGTGATTATGTAGCCTCAGTGATGTATATATAAAGAGATAGATCAGTCCAAAGCCCTTAAAGTGAATCTGTCACGTGAAAAAAATGTTATTAACCGGTAGATATGGGGTTAATCTGCAGGTTGATAGCGTTGTGATCCTGCCCGGAGCCCGCACTTAGAGCCATGTTCCTGAGAGGAAATTAACATTATTCCTCCCGACAGCATTTTGGTTTCAGTCACGGGGGTGGCGCCAGCGCGGGTTTAGTCACCGCTCTGTGTATAGAGAGCGGTAGCAGTGTCCCCAGTACTGACTGACAGCTGGCCAAATGATGAGCGAGCTGTCAGTCAATGCCAGGGGCGCAGTTACAGCCACTCCCGACAGAGCCTATCCGACAGAGCAGCCCAGAAGATGAGGAGCCCAGGTGAGGAGCTGCGCTGTTGACAGAGAGCAGCTGAATCACCGTCATCGACCACTCTGTGCTGGCACCGGTACAACAGGCAGGTAGTTGCTTCTGTTAGCAACTACCTGCCTGTTTTTTTTTTACTATGAGTAAAAAAAAACCTACATGTCGGATAACCCCTTTAAATTTTGTCAAGAGCCTTTTCCGGTTGATACTTTCTCTCAATTTTTAACACCCTACTACTAGGATGCGCCCCGCATATAAACTTACCAGCATGGCACTGAGGGTCTGTGCAAATATGGGGGACAACTCTGAACAGTATAATGGAAGTAATGTTACTGCCAGCCACCATCTGCTATGACTTTAAGAAAACAATTGATCCTGATCTTTTTGGATCAGTTTTCTTTTGCAGGCCAAATCTAGGTGTTGCTACATCCTAAAAATCCCTGCTCTATTAGTTCATGTGTGCATCATAATAGCAAGTCCCTCACACAGGACCCGAACAGGGGAGACAACCAACACACAGCAGTTCCCATTGTCAGATCTCATCAGTATTTGTATTACATTGACGAACTTTCATTTTAGCAGCTAAATGTAGTAAAAAAAAATTGAAAAGCAATCTAAGTAGAGGAAATGAGCAAAAAATGACAACAGTGGTTTGCTCGAGGTCTTAGTGGTGGGGGCAAGTTAAAGGGTTGCGCTTCTACTTTTATATTAATTATCCTAAGAATAGATCATCAGTATCAGGTCTGTGGTGTTCCAACAACACATGGCAACAGCTTGATCAGCTGCTGTTGGTGCCTACCGGATGGAAGCAGTTGTGGGACTAAACAGCACAGCTCGGTCAACTGGTACTGCCGATCCATTGCTGATTACTTGAATAGGGCCTCAACTGCAGCACTTGGCAGCGGCCACTACAGTATTGACAAAGCTGTGCTGTTCAGCTCCACAACTACTAAGGGCGGGATCACACATGCGAGAAATACGATCGAGTCTCGCATGTTAATGCCCGGCATTGCCACAGTCACTCAGGAGCGGAGCGTGCAGCCGCATAGGAATACATGGAGCCGCAAGCTCCACTCCTGAGTGCCAGCGGCAGTGCCGGGTATTAACATGCGAGACTCGATCGTATTTCTCGCCTGTGTGATCCCAGCCTAACTTTCAGCTGCTGCCGACACTGAGAACAGCTGATCCGTGGGGGATCTAGAGGTAAGACCCCCAACTATCTAATATTGAAACCCATAAAATGGGTCATAGATTTAAGAGTAGTGGAGCAACCCTTTAAAGACATCAGCCCATGTTTAATAAGATGCTTGTGCCTGATTTTTTTTTTCGCACCCTTTATGTTAAGATACTGGCACAAAGCTTTTTGGACATATTTCTTAAACATTTATGCAAAAATAAAAAAAAATGACTGAACAACATTGGAATTTGTGCCAACGCTATGATCAAAAAACGGTACGGAGAACAAAAGCGGCCTGCGTGATTACAGCCTCGGCGCAGCGTGTAGTTCCTGCGTGATGGACCACCACGTCCATGCGAACCTATCATGGCTACATCCTTCTCGCTTTTACACTTGATCTGAAACACTTCAAGGATTTTTATATTTTCCTGCCTAACTGAATTACTTTCACATTGTGCCGACAGGCGGGAAGGACAGCAATGGAGCTCGCCCTCCAGTGGCAGAATGGAGTGAAGGAGATATTCAACGGCCTTCAGGGAAAGTCATACAAGAGCTGTGACATCCAGCAATTCTGACAGCGCTGCCAGCCGGCATCACTCCGAGATGGCATTCGCCAGGCACTTTTTTTTTTATTTGCTACACGCTTTGAGATAAGACTATTCCATATTATTTATTTGAAACTTCTTGCACTTTTCAATGTTTGTGTATTTTTATTTATGTACTTATTTATGTATTTTTTAGATTTATTATTGCGCTTTATACAAATTCCATGAAGGCAAAAATTCTTGTGTCTACTATATCTAAAAAAAAAAAAAAAAAAAAAAAAAAGAGGACACCATTGCTGCCTGATTGATAATTATGCACGTTATATGTTGTGTGCAGGAGTAAACACTCCACCCTATGGAACGTAGCCATTGTGGTGGACTATGTAGACACGACTTACAGCGGGTGACGCCAGGACGTGTTCCAGGCTGTATGTTTAGAAATGAGAAGCTTCTGCCATGGGTCAGGCCCAATTTATTTGCGGCTTCCTACCCAACGAAGCTACCTTAGAAAGGAGACAAACGTAATGTCAGTAGGCGGAGGGGGATTTTACCCACTGAGCCAGTGATCTTAAGACATGGATAACATCTTTGTGTTGTTTCAGCCTTACTTGTAACATAAATTTTAGAGTTTGGTTAGAAGCACCAGATGTGTCCAGGAGAACACCGAGCTGGACAAGAGATACTGGGCCTTAAAACTGGTCATAGTGTATTTGCTGCCCATAGCAACCAATCAGAGCTCAGCTTTCAATTTTCAAACTGGTGTGGAAAAATGAAAGCGATACTGTGATTGGTTGCTATGGACAACAAATACATTTATTGCTAAACTGTTTTTTACAAAAGAAGCCCTTTATTTTCTGGTCTCATTACCCCCTTCTGTAGCTTGTAAGGAGGACATTTGTGTCACAAAAGTCGTTATTGTGCTATTTCATCATGGGGACAATGTAGTATAAAGGATAAAAGAAAATGCCTTTTCTCTAGTTTCCAAGATGTAAATTAGGTGGACACCACCAGTGTAGCCTTAAAGGGGTTTTCTGGTTGTGGAAAAAGCCTAGCCCCTGGTTACAATAAAAACAAAAACCCTGACTTTTCTCACTCCCACCAGGTCCAGCAGTCTGAAGCTGATCCCAATGTCAATTATTGTCTGCAGCGCTGACGTCACATCACCAGCACTGCAACCAATCAGTGAGATCAGCAGCTCAATCTGAGCTGATGGCGCGAGGCACTCGGAGCCCAGAGATCACCGATTGGCTGCAGCATGCCAGTACTGCAGACAACAGTAGACACTGGGGGCAATGATGGAGACTCAGCGCTGGACCTGGAGGGAGTCCAAAAAGGGACCGTCGGCACACAATGACTGTTCAAACAAAGTGCAGGCGCTCAGTGCTTTACAGCTCGGCCAATGATTGATATACACCTTCCCACCTGCTTGGTTTCCTCTATCTGCACCCTTATTTGATTGACAGCTCTGGCTTCATAGGGCAAGAGGAGGGTGGAGATAGATGGAAACCAAGCAGGTGGGAAGGAGGGAGGATATAAATGAATAGCCGCGCCATGATGCACCGAGTGCCTGCACTTTGCTTCAGTCATTGTGTGCAGATAGAGGCCCTTTAAAGAAACTACAGCATAGGGGAAAGGGTTTTCGGAAACCAAAAAAACATCTTCAATAGCTCAGGTGTGTATTCTGTAAGGAACCACTCCAGACACCATACAAATCCTTTAGATTTTCTTTAAATCTTTTAATGCATCTTGTATAAGACCATGTATGTGTTTGGTCCGGAGTGTCACTTTTATCAAAATCAGTCAATTTGACCTTGGAGTACATCATCTCCTATATTTTCTCACATCCCAGGCATAAAGTACACATTGTAAAAGGCACAACTAGTGCACACTTGTAGAATCCTCAGCAAGCTATTGTGCCGCAGTAAGGGTCTAAAACCCCAAAATGTCCCCAGTGGCATCAGGATTCTAGGCCCTAAGTAACGATGGTCACAGTATGGTTGGTTGAGACACCAGATAAGCCTAGAAAGAAATGCAATGGTTTGCAGATAGAAAGGTTTGTACTTGGAAGACATTTTGTATATCGGTATTGTATTTTCTGTACATTTTGTATTGATTTCCTGTATTTACGACATGATGGATGATGATTAAGGTCTTGATTTTATATACTGTACCAAATAATGGAACAAGGAAATGAGTCATACGGATTCTTTCTAATGCAGAACAGCTAAAATCATATTTTACAAGGTCTTAGAATTAATCAAACTACCCAGGATGTACAAGTATCATGTAGTGCCTCCAGTGCTTGACACGTGGTCACAATGCACTTGGTGAGCCCATGATCATGAGCAGTGATCCTGAATAGTGGCGATTATTTGTTTTAAAGGCCAAAACGATAATGTGTATAACGGTACGGATGATGAGCAGACTGGTCAATGACGATCAATGTGCGCCACCTAGTGGTGACTACCTTGTACTATGTTGCTCTCCTGTACTGTAAAAGACTGTGGAATTTCAGTGATTAAAAATGGCATTAAAGACTGATATAATGTGCAAAGCTACCATAGCTTATAATGCACTCACTGCTTGCCAGGCACTGACATTGTGCACTGTTAACAGGGGCACAAAATATAGACTTCTGTTAACACTGCTTAATGCTCAACACTTAAAGGGAACCTGTCAGCAACATAATGCAGGGGCAGAGAACCTGATTCCATCTTTCTGTCACTTACTGGGCTGCTTATTGTAGTTTCAATAAAAATCAGTGTTTTATCAGCAAGAGATTATCACTACAGGACTAGGTGTCTCGTGCCATGTCGTTCTCCTACTGTATAATCCTGCCCCCACTGATTGGCTGCTTTCTGTGTGCTCTGTCAATAGACAGAAAACTGCCAATCGGTGGTGTTTGCAGGGTTAAAGCGCTCAGCGTTTAGAGAACTGGTAGGTACCAGAGACAAGTGTTTTTAATCAAAACTACAGAATGCAGACCAGTAAGTGATGCATTGCTGGAATCAGGGTCTCTGTCCCTACATCATGCAGCAGCAAAAACCTACTGGTCGGATTCCCTTTCAAACAGTTTTCAGGTTGAGAAAAATATGGTTAATTTCTTCCAAAAACGGCGCCCCACACCTGTCCAAAGGATTTGTCTATGTTGCAGGTAAACGCCCTTACGCTTCCATGGACATGAGTTGCTATACGTGCAATCCACGGACAGTGGTGCAGTTTTGGGGAAAAAAACGCCATCATGTTTTCAGTCTGGAAACCTTTTAATGCAGGTTCTTGACAGAGTGAAGCCACAAAGCTCAGGCAGTACAGATGGGATTTTGAGTTCGGTATTTAATGAGAAATAAAGAAATCTCAACAATTCCATTTTGTTTTATGGTTTCAGCAAAATAGAAAAAAAATTGAGTTTAGCAATAAATGTGTTAAACTTTTCTATGTGTGAGCCTGTGTTTTCCTCTGTTCTATACACTATATACAGACATTGATGAGAGACTGCACGTATTCACTGTGCCGGCATAAAGACTTTAATTTTGGAAGAAATAAAACAACAAATAATCAATTTTAGCCCCGGATCCCAATACTGGATCATCGATCTTGTCATCTCATTCCACTCATGTAGCACGCTGCGCGGTATGGACGAGCTTTACTCCTTCTTTGCTTTCTTGAACGCCGGCTCTGCCGCTTCCCCTTCATCTTCTTTAGCCTGTGGTTTCTTCACGGTGTAAGTGACGCCGAAGGCCGTCTTCCTTGTTTCTGAAGTTGAAAACACACTATTAAATAAGGCTGTGCCATCCGCTTATCAACATGGAACGTTTTCAAGGAAATTTTGCATAAAAGGATTATGTGAGGATACGTACAAGGCACAATATGAGAAGGAAAGAAAAACATCACAACATTGAGGACATCACTACGAATAAAACTTTACATGTTCAGCTTCAAAAGTAGCATGCAAATTAACAAAATCTCATCCACTGTCCAAGTCTAAGGAGTCAGGGTGTTAAAAAAAAAAAAAAAAAAAAAAAATTGTGGAAAACCTGAAACATACAGGCCAGTGTTCACAAAGCATAGAAAGGAAGAACCAGGGCTGGTGATGGCAGCACATGGAAGACGGTATGGGCGCAGAATTAGCATAGCAGCTATAATATGTGGCCTTATACATAGTCATACTGGACCTGAAGAGGGTCTTCCCCAACCTGTACCCACCATCAGTACTAAGTGAACAGCGTGGGTGGGACTGTGTGAGGACACGCCCATCTGCTTCTGCCAACGCCCAGTTGGCAATGTAGTTTTTTGTTTTTTTTAATAACCGAGGAATGCAACAACTCTACATCTACATTAAATAGCAAAAAAGGTCCCTTCAATTCCTTTCACTATGTAAAGAATATATTGTAAAGCTTTGGCTCATCTGGTTGTTGCTACTCATATTTCCGCTGCTGAACTCCAGAGCGTTTAGTGCTCTGCAGATGTCCTTCATTCTGGAAATCAGCGGTGGTCACCAACACAGTGTTCTTAGATGGGACGTGATGTTTAGAGTTGTGCGAAAATATTCGGAATGTGTCGTCGAATCCAAATTTGCCATATTCCTGCCATTTTTCTACCAAATGTATTTTTGATGATCGTTTCCGAACATATTCGCTCAACTCTAGTTCTATTGACTCCAATGACGTCCAGCTGTGTTTGGCGAATATTGCAAATACAATAATCGCCAGCTATCGTGACTGGATATGGTATTACGTGAACTTACCACCATGTAAGAGGGCAGCCCGACAATTGGTAGACAGCGCAGCCTTGGCAGAAACTTCAGGCAAGCCAAACAGCAAACCTCTAATATTAGATTCAGGATTTTACACAGAAAACGTTTCTTAATATGACAATTTAAAAAAGGAAAACGTTAAAATCAAAATTAGAGCAACGTATAACGCAATGTGACTTAATATTCTGTTATCATTAACATGCAGTTAAATGTTGTCCAAAAAATTTACTGGAGCCAATAGCGGCCATACTTCAGCTTTCCCCGTAATCGGGCATTTATAGGACAAGCGCCATCATGCACTTGGTGATTAAGCCAATTATAAGACAGTATGAGGATATTATTGCTTATATCACTGCTCCTCTGCCCAGAAAGTAATAGGATTTACCTACAGCATGGAGACAAAAACACTAGATCATACTTCACAGATCAGCTGGCCAAATGTATGGAGACTACACGGATCAGCTGGCCAAATGTATGGAGACTACTCGGATCAGCTGGCCAAATGTATGGAGACTTCACAGATCAGCTGGCCAAATGTATGGAGACTGCACGGATCAGCTGGCCAAATGTATGGAAACTTCACTAATCAGCTGGCCAAATGTACGGAGACTACACACATCAGCTGGCCAAATGTACGGAGACTGCACAGATCAGCTGGCCAAATGTATGGAGACTACAAAGATCAGCTGGCCAAATGTATGGAGACTACACGGATCAGCTGGCCAAATGTATGGAGACTATACGGATCAGCTGGCCAAATGTATGAAGACTGCACGGATCAGCTGGCCAAATGTATGGAGTCTACACGGATCAGCTGGCCAAATGTATGGAGACTACACACATCAGCTAGCCAAATGTATGAAGACTGCACGGATCAGCTGGCCAAATGTATGGAGACTGCATGGATCAGATGGCCAAATGTATGGATCAGCTGGTCAAATGTATGGAGACTGCACGGATCAGCTGGCCAAATGTATGGAGACTGCACGGATCAGATGACCAAATGTATGGAGACTGCACGGATCAAATGACCAAATGTATGGAGACTGCACGGATCAGATGGCCAAATGTATGGAGACTGCACGGATCAGCTGGCGAAGAAGAAGGAGGAGAAGGCGAATGCAATACCCCACTGTGTGTCATGCAACGCGTCTATTATACGCGATTCTGCACATGAAGCGACCTTGTTTCTTTCCCATATAAAAAATTTTAGAGCCAAAATCCCCTGGAGAAGTTATGTTGAAAACAAATCAGTTCCATGTATTGGATTGAAAAGGATACAAGGTGGCAACGTCATATGGACCTCTCAAGTCCAACGTCTAAAAAACAAAAAAATAAAATCATTTTATGTTCACACAAAAATAATAATAAAATATGATGATAATATTTACATTCAAGGAAAGTCATTAATGCCTAAAAGATTTCTCAGCTATTGGAGCATACTACTGTCAGGGTAGGTCCACATGACCATATATAATATATAAAAAGAAATTGTTCAGAATTTCATCCAGTAAAGTGGGATGATTTTATTCCCCACTTGTCACCCATATGCGGTCTGTATACGACTTGTTATTTTATACAGCAGCAGCAGCTATTAATCATTTATGAGGCCATTTACTATTTCCTATGTCACAGAATTGCAATGTATCCGTAAAAATCAGATGATATATTGTGGCATACGATTTTTTTGCTTCCGTAGTCATGAATGGGCGAGTCTGATCTGTTTTATTGAGGAAACTGAGGCGTGCTGCGTTTTTTTGTAATGAAGAAGGCTGTATACGTGCGCTGCGCAAGTGCGGGAGTTCAGAAGATGGCTTCCGGTGATGTGTAGTGCGTCTCTAATCCAGATGTAGGCTTCCTGGCTCGGGAGGCGCGCACTCTCCATGTCCGGAAGTTCAGAAGATGACTACTGGTCATGCGTAGTGCTCATACACCCGGCTTCAGAGACGCAGTGACGCTGCTGGAATGAGCAGCGCGCATGCGCTAGATTTGTATGAGTTGGCGATTATGCCGGTCGTGAAAATTATGTTATCACATCCACAGGGGCGGGAGAACATGGAAATAAGGCTGACTAGTCTGGAGCAACTAACGCCCCATCGACTAGTCATAGCCCTCATTAGCATAGGGAAAGCGGAGGTTATAAATGCTTTTTTAAAGCATTTATTTAACTGAATTACATTATACAGGGATGGTTAGGGCAGGAGTTTAATCGCACATAGCTGAATGCTGATGGATTGGAGGGACCTGACAGGTTCCCTTTAAAGCGTCTTTTGATAGCTTTTGGTCTTTTCCTGAGTTTTTAACATAGTAATCTTTTCCCCAGATATTTTTTCTAGTGCAAAATTGAAAAAAAAAAAAAAGCTTATTGTGTACATGCCAGGGCTGTGGAGTGGGAGTCATGGATTCTAAGTGGGTATCTCTATAAAATGGACAGACTCCTAAAATATTCAATAAATTGGGTACAAACAGCAAGAGAGCCAGGAGACGAAGAGAACATTGAAAAATGCGTTGGGGCGGTGGAGACAACACACGAACAGCACTGGTCATCTCATGTAAGTTCTATTCTTACTGGTGGGAAAAGTGTATTCTGGGACGATAGGTTTATATGATTAGGAAACATCAGCTGAATTAATAAGTTGATAATGTCTCCCCCTTGAAGGCAGCACACTCTTAGTTTTTGTGTTGATTCCATTTGAATTTTTGCTTTTAAATGCCATTAATAAAAAGTGATATTATGGGCTACATATATTCTCTTGTTGTTTGATTTAGATTAGATATCCTGAGATATGCCCTAGAGCATCATGTCTCTTTAATGGGTATTTCTATTTGAGTTATGATAAATTAGGTTCAGTAGTACAATGCAGGATGTGCTGTAAATATTTTCATAAGCATTTGGGAAGTTATGAAATGTCCAAAAATGTCTGTTCTGCTCCTGATCTACAGACATTGACTTTTAGCTGAGATGAATCTGTGCTGCACTTTATGCATATGCTCAGTAGTGACCAGTGCTGTGGAGTCGTAGAGGAGATGAATCTGTGCTGCACTTTATGCACATGCTCAGTAGTGACCAATGCTGTGGAGTCGGGAAAATTGAGGAGTCGGAGGTTTGGCTTACTGACTCCACAGTCCTAGTATACGCTTCATCTTTTAAATGCTTGGTGTCTTTTAAAATCCTGACATGTTTAAAAATAGCTCAAGACTGAACATATTGCACAATACAAACAGGAAGTTGCTTTTACAGCGAAGATAATTTGTTCATCCTTTAGAGTTTTTTTTAGCATCATTTTCAGCTCTAAAAAAGTTGTAAAAAGACACTTCAGACAGTTCTGATAAATGGGGCCCAATCTTTGTTGTCCACACCAACCAATTAGTGTTCATTTTTATATTAAAAATCTGCTGTGGTAAAATGAAAGATGTGCTGTGATTGGTTACTAAGGGGCACAAAAAACGTTATTATAAACCATTTTGATAAATCTGTCTCAGGTAAACAGCAGATTATATTAGGGTTGTGACTCCTTACATTGAGGGCAGTTCAGTATACGACATACAGTCATAAAAAAAAAAAAAAGGTAAATTGGACATAATTTCACACAAAACCACAAAAATGGGCCAGACAATTGTTGGCATCTTTCCAAAACTGTGGATAAACAACTTTGGTTCAAGCATGCGATGCTCGTTCAAACTCACTTGTGGCAAGGAACAGGTGTGGCCAATATAAAAATCAGACCTTAAAACTGATAAAAAGGGGAAAAGTTGACAATCTTTGCATTGTGTGTCTGGGTGTACCACACTAAGCATGGAGAACAGAAAGAGAAGAGAACTGTCTGTGGACTTGTAAACTTGAGATTGTTGATATTGTTCAGCAATTTTGTTCTCAAGTCCATCTCCAGAAAACTTCATGTTACTTTGTATATGGTGTGCAACATAATCAAGAAGTTTACAACCCATGGCACTATACATAATCTCCCTGGACGTGGACTGCAGAGAACAATTGATGAAAGGTCACAACGCAGGATAGTCCGGGTGGTAGATAATCAAGTTCCAAAGAAATTCAAGCTGTCCTGCAGGCTCAGGGTGCATCAGTGTCAGGGCGAACTATCCGTCAACATTCAAAAGAAATGGCCAGGAGACCCAGGAGGAGAGAAACATAAAAAAGCTAGACTGCAGTTTGCCAAAATGTAGATGAGTAAGCCAAAATTCTTCTTTGAAGGGTCTTGTGGACAGATAAGACCAAATAGAGCTTTTTGGTTAAGCATATCATTCTAATGTTTACCGTAAACAGAATCAGGATAACACAGAAAAGAACACAGTACCTACAGGTAAATATAGTGGAGGTTCAAAGAGGTTTTGGGATTGTTTTTCAGCCTCTGGCACAGACTGCCTTGACTGTGTGCAAGGCATCATGAAATTTGAAGATTTTGAGTCGCAATGTAGTGCCCAGTGTCAGAAAGCTGGGTTTACTTTCTAGGTCATGGGTCTTCCAACAAGACAATAACCCCAAACATACTTCAAGAAGCAGCCAGAAAAGGATGGAAACAAAGTGCTGGAGAGTTCTGAAGTGGCCAGCAATGAGTGCAGATCTAAATCTCACTGAACACCTGGAGAGATCTTAAAATTGTGGTTGGGAGAAGGCGCCTTCAATTATGAGAGATCTCAGCAGTCTGCAAAAGAAGAGTGGTCCAAAATTCCAGCTGAGAGGTGGAAGAAGTTTGCTGATTGTTAAAGGAAGCGATTGATTGCAGTTAATTATTGCAATGGGTGTGTAACAAAATATTAAGCTGAGACTGCCAACAATTTTGTCCAGCCCATTTTGGGGGGTTTGTGAGAAATGACGTCCTATTTGCCTTGTTTTCTCTGTTTATTTTGTGTTGTTCCAATACGCACAAAGGAAATAAACACCTGTGTAACAAAACATGTGAAATTTCTATAATTTTCTGGGAAAAATACTTCATTCTCTGGAACAATTTCAAGGGTGTTAACACTTTCAACCATGAATATATATCCAGAGTGGAGCTGCGTTTCATAATCAAACAGTTGTGCAACTGTAAGGCCAATAAAGCGCCGTGCTTCTTATCACTGGACGGATGTAGCCATGTGTGCAATATCATCAGGATGGAGAGAAACAGCTACCTAGGCAGAGAGGGGAAGTCCAAATTGTTGAAACATGCGATTATATTATTTGTAAGAGAAGTGTAAGCCATTAGGGGCCCCAAGCCCAGCAGAGGATCTAGTCAGCTAGAGGTGGTCAGACGTCGACGACTTTCTGCATCTCCCATCGCTTCTCTAAGTCTGAAACAGCCCACAGGTAATTTACAGTTTTATTATCCCTTTTATACTTTTTCTGCACCTTTTCACATGTACGTTTTTACACTTAAGTCTCATACAGAGGTCAGCTTTTCACAGATTGTTCCAATCTATGATGGGGATGTATTTTTTTTTTTTACTTTTTCTAAGCGCAAAAAAAAATAAAAAATTGATTCCCTAGAAACCAGGCAAGCCCCACATGTACTTATGCTGGCTAACAGATGTAAATCATTCAGCTGCATCGCTAAAAACTAAAACTCCGAGCACTAGGAGGACCCCCGAGCGTGATCGCGAAATCTCAAGTAATGAGTATATTCGCTCATCACTAGTCATTACTAGTTCATAGACACCAAACACGTCTAGGTTCTTTTTTATCTAAGTGGTAAAAAAATATTCCAAACTTTGCTTAAAATTTTTTTTAAAATACAAAATTTTCCGATACCTGTAGCAGCTCCACTTTTCGTGATCTCAGGTTAGGTGAGGGCTTATTTTTTGCGTGCCGAGCTAACGTTTTTAATGATGCCATTTTGGTGCTGATATGATCTTTTGATCGCCCGCTATTGCATTTTAATGCAATGTCACTGTGACCAAAAAAACGTAATTTTGGCGGTTTTAATTTTTTTCTCGCTACGCTGTTTAGCGATCAGGTTAATTATTTTTTTATTGATAGATCGGGCGATTCTGAATGCGGCTATACCAAACATGTGTAGGTTTGACTTTTTTTTAGTGTTTTATTTTGAATGGGGCGAAAGCGGGGTGATTTGATTTTTAAAAAAAATTTTTTCATATTTTTTAAAACATTTTTTTTTACTTTTGCCATGCTTCAATAGCCTCCATGGGAGGCTAGAAGCTGGGATAGCCTGATCGGCTCTGTTACATAGCAGCGAAGCTCAGATCACTTCTATGTAGTAGAATTACAGCATTGCTATGAGCGCCGACCACAGGGTGGTGCTCACAGCAATCTGGCATCACCAACCATAGAGGTCTTCAAGAGACCTCTGGTGGTCATGCCGATGCACCGCTGACCCCCGATCACGACGAGGGTCAGCGGTGCGCGCATTTCCGGCCTGATTGTTGTTTGGATTGTGTTTCTACATCATTCCTTGCACAGTAATGATTGTCTGGTATCTTTACTCTGCAGATTCGCTCCTAAAGAAATCCAGCTTTGATTGCTGTTGTGTTTTATTGCTTTTAAAAAAAAATGTAAAAAATGAAGATTCTGAGAAATATAACTTTATTTTAAATTTGCCATCAACTGATCAATGTTACAATTTATTTCATGGGGTGATCTGGCGTTTTTGCTACACATGACTTTTTGGCCATCTTTAATCCAATTTTTTGAAGCGTGAAAAAAACCCCAAAACAAAACAAACAATTCTGGCATCTCTGTATATTGTACAGATTTCTTATGAAGCCAAAAGCTGGCAGACTCTTGGGGGTGGGGTGAGGCCTCTATTCTTAGACTAGTTCACACTAGGCGTTTTTGCAGCTTTTTTTATGCAAATTTTCAGCTGTGTTTTATGGTACGAGCAAAGTCTTTGAGATTTCAGAAATCTCATGGACACACATTGGCTTTTTTCAGCATCATTTGTGCTTTGCATGTTTTTTTGCACAATGGAGCATGTCACTTTCAGCGTTTTTTACCCATTGAAATGAATGGGTGGTGAAAAAATGCTTAAAAAAAACACTGAAAAATTGCAGATAAGACTCTATAGAAAATGACTTATTTGTTTCAACACTAAACTTTATCAGCATGCACAAGAGACAACTCCAACATTCCAAAACTACAAAAAAGCCAAAAAAATGCAGCAAAAAAACATAAGAAAAACATGCCTTTTTTCCTGCAGCTGAAAACACGCCTAATGTGAACTTACCCTTATGTTTTACTCTATTTGCCCGTGGTTTTGTATGCAGGACAGAGAACACTGGCAATGCCCTGCTGCTGGTGATCATAGACCACCATTAAAAAGGTACAAATGTTATAGGACAGGTAAGGATCAATGTTCCTTGTGGCCGAGGTCACACACTGCAGTGTGACCGTTGCGCGGACATGCTGTACATTCACTCGTGTGCACATAATTGGACTTGTGTCAGATATACATAGCGACTTAGAGTGAACGTACCTTTTCTGCGCCACTGGATAGAATAATATTCTACAATAAAAGAAGAAAACACGATCAGCACATAAACATTACACCAGAAATCTTTCTTCATCGATTTGACATTATATTCCCCTACTGTGTGCAGTCTCATTCTTATGGCACTGCCCTGTCCATGCCAACACAAAATTCTAAGTGCGGTAAAATTGCAATACAAGTGCAATTCCACAATTGTTTTAATTTTTTTTACCATGTTCACTAAATGCTAAAACTGACCTTCCATTATGATTCTCCAGGTCATTACGAGTTTGCAGACACCAAACATGTCTGGGTTCTTTTTTATTTAAGTGGTGAAAAAAAATCATAAGTTTGTAAGAATGGGGGGAGAGAGAAAAAAAAAAAAAAAGTAAATGCCTTTTCAGAGACCCGTAGCGTCTCCATTTTTCAGAATCTGGGGCTGGGCGAGGACTTACTTTTTGGGCGCTGAGCTGACGTTTTTATCCACACAATTTTGGGGTAGATATGAACTTTTGATCGCCCATTATTGCAATTATAACAAGGAAAAGTAGAGGGAACCACCCTAAATAAGGTCGAGATCTACTTATCACATACCCAGTGGTGAAGAAGGAAAAAAGAAGGTATGCAAAGACAAGGATCACCTGACTAAAGTATATATTTATTAAAGAACACAAGCCAAAACAAAGACACAAATGGCCATAACAGTATAACGGAGCATAACACTATAGTGTAGAGGTCCATTCCACTCGTCTGTAAGATGGTACATAAGGAATCAGTAAAGAATAAGCCATGGTATTGTGAAATTCTGCCAATAAAAGTCTGGAGTCTGTGTCAAGATGTCAACTTGCGAATGAGCCGCCTCCGGCGGCCATTTTCCCGGGATCCATCGCATAGAAGAGTATGGAAAGTGTGGGCTCTGGGCTCACAAAATGTCGGCTAAGCCCCCTCACCGCCAACATCTCGGCGTAGCAGCCTGGGGCCTGCAGCCATCGCCCAACTCCTGCCTCCGACAGCAGCGAGTCTGAGACCTCACCCCGCTGCAGCCGGAAAGCTCCACCACAGCTAAAATTCATATTAAAAAATCGCCACCATTTCCTCAAAAAAAAAATTGAGAGAAAGTGCGTCTTATAATCGAATAAATACAGTAACTTAGGAAAAGCAAACTGCAATCTGCTGTCATTGTCCTGCTGCTAGAGCTTATATCTTACATAGTGTACAGTTGGCTTCAATGGAGCTTGGCCACTAGTGCCTGCCCAGACAATGGCCAAGAGGAGGAGGGGAGCGACGCCTGTCAAATACTCACCTGCTCCCGGCGCTCCTGGCACGTTCCCTGCATGTCCCACGTCTCCGGGAGTGGCAGCTTCTTCCCCTGTTCAGCGGTCACTGGTACCGCTCATTAAAGTTATGAATATGGACTCCACTCCCATAGGGGTGGAGCCGCATATTCATTACTGTAATGAGGGGTGCCACGTGACCGCTCACTACAGGAAGAAGCAGCTGCTCCCGGAGATGTGGGACATGCAGGGACCGCGTCAGGAGCGCCGGGAGCAGGTGAGTATGTCATATTCACCTTTCCGCGTTCCACCGCTGCCCCGTCTTCCGTGTCCTCTGCACTGACTGTTCAGGTCAGAGGGCGCGATGACTGGAGGGGAGAAGGGAGGGGCCAGTTTGCGGCCGGACTGTGCCTGTCGCTGATTGGTCGCGCCCAGCCGGCCGCGACCAATCAGCGACGCGGTATTTCCGTTACAGACAGACAGACGGAAGTGGACCTTAGACAATTATAGATTCTATTTTTAACCAGCTTTTCTATAGGACACCAGTGCGTATTTCTCGCAAGTCACACTGATAGTCCGTGTGGTGTGCGCGTCTTTCTCGCACCCATAGTCTTGCATTGGTGTATTTTGGGCGTAATACGGTGAAAAACGCAGCATGCTGCGATTTAGTATGCTCGTGTAATACTGCCAAGAAAACAACAGATGATGGGAGCTGCCCCATAGATTAACATTGGCCCGAGTGCTATGCGTTTTTTTCACGCATAGCATTGGTCCGTATTACGGTCTAGTGTGATTCCGGCCTTACCGTATTTGTCAGACTATAAGAAGCATTATTTAGAAAGAAAAACTCTTGTTAAAAACCGTGTGTGTCATATAGTCCGGTGGCAGCTTGCTGTGATAGAGGAGAATGCCGACAATGCGTCGTTCCCGATAACTGATAAAACGACTGTCTCTACTCCTGTCTGACACTGATCTATGTGATCGGTGCACAGCGGGAGAGGAAGCTGCCATGACTGGAGGCTGCAGGACCTTCAGGTCATGTGACTGACCATAAGACTTGAAAGGTGCTTGAAGAAGGTCCTGCAAATGCTCTGCTGCTGCAGCCTCCCAACCAGCAACTGGAGGATGTGGTAATGTATAGTGTGTGAGTTTGTATGTATATGTGTATGTAGCAGAGCTCTGTATGTCTATATGTGTATGTATAAATGCACATGTAGCAGGAGCGGTGTGTTTATATACACATGAAGCAGAGCAGTGTGTGTATAACACTGCAGAGAGACACTAACAACAGATTTATTCCTTCTCTATTCTACCCCATTACATTAAAATTAATAGAAAAAATGATTTTCCTATTTTCTGCTGTCTAAACCTGGGGTGCGTCTTATGGGAAGCTGCGTCTTAAAGTGCAAAAAATATGGTAGAGAAGAGGAGGAGAGTTAACTCCTAACATCCCAGTCCGCTCTCTACAGCCTATTGATTTCTATAACAGTAAGCTACTCACCTCCCTTCTCCTCACTGAGCTATTCTTATCAATCCTATACATTACAATAAATGACACTAAAGGCACAGCTGAGGAAAAAAGGAGATTTTTGTGTACTCACCGTAAAATCTTTTTCTCCGAGTCATCATTGGGGGACACAGGACGAATGGGTGTTATGCTGCTGCCACCAGGAGGACACTAAGTTAAACACACACAAAAGATTAACTCCTCCCCTGCAGTATACACCCACAGGCTGGACAATCCAGAGCCAGTTCGGTAACAAAGCAGTAGGAGTAAGCCAGTTAACAAACAGAAAACATGTCATAGTCAAAACACAGACTGAAAAGAACAATTGAGCCAACTAGGCTAACAGGGAGGGTGCTGTGTCCCCCAATGATGACTCGGAGAAAAAGATTTTACGGTGAGTACACAAAAATCTCCTTTTCTCCTACGTATCATTGGGGGACACAGGACGAATGGGACGTCCCAAAGCAGTCCCTGGGTGGGTCACCAGAAGTTATAAATGCTGAGCGAGCCTACAAACTACAGATGAGACACAGCCGCTTGTAGGATTCGCCTACCGACGGAAGCGTCTGCCGAAGCCTGAAAGTGCACCTGGTAGTGCTTCGTGAACGTATGTTGACTGGACCATGTAGCAGCCTTGCAGACCTGTGCTGCCGATGCCTGGTGCCGGATGGCCCAGGACGCGCCGACTGACCGGGTAGAATGAGCCTTGATCCCCGGAGGTGCGGCGTGACCCTTGACACGGTAGGACTCTTGGATGGCGGAACGAATCCACTTGGCAATGGAGGCCTTGGAAGCGGGTAGTCCCTTCCGTGGCCCCTTCGGAAGAACGAACAAGGCGTCTGACCTACGGAGAGACGCAGTCCTGGAGACGTAACTAAGTCCAGAGTGTGGAGCGCCCTTTCCGTGCGGAGGGAAGGAGCAGGGCACAGTGAGGGAAGGACAATCTCCTCATTAAGATGGAAGGAGGAAACGACCTTCGGAAGAAAAGTCGGACATGTCCGCAGAACCACCTTGTCCTGGTGGAACACGAGGAAAGGAGGTCGGCACGACAGAGCTGCCAGCTCAGAGACACGTCTAATAGACGTGACAGCCACGAGGAAGGCAATCTTCCAAGACAAGAACAGCAAAGACACTTCATGCAAGGGCTCAAAGGGGGGCTCTTGAAGAGCACAGAGAACTAGGTTCAGGTGCCATGGTTCCAAGGGCATCTTGTAAGGCGGAGCCATATGAGAAACACCCTGGATGAAGGTCCTGACCTGCAATCTGTTTGCAATCTTTCTCTGAAAAAGAACCGAGAGAGCAGAAATTTGGCCCTTAAGAGAGCTGAGAGCAAGACCCAAGTCTACGCCTGATTGGAGGAATTCCAAAATGTGAGGGATAGAAAAACGGAGGGGGAAACGTCCCCGCTTCCTGCACCAGGCGAAGTATGCCTTCCAGGCGCGGTGGTAGATGCGCATAGAAGAAGGCTTGCGTGCGCGGAGCATGGTAGATATCACCGTCTGGGGCAACCCCTTCTGCCTCAGTACCCAGGACTCAACGGCCACACCGTTAAACACAGGGCCTCTGAGTTCGGGTGGTAAATGGGCCCTTGAGACAGGAGGTCTGCGCGACTCGGCAGCCTCCAAGGTACGTCTGAGACCAGTTGAACCATCTCGGCATACCATGTCCTGCGCGGCCAGTCCGGAGCGATGAGAAGTACTGGGATCCGTTCTGCCTTGATCTTCCTGATCACCTTTGTCAGAAGAGGAATTGGGGGAAAGATGTATGGGAGTCTGAAACCCTGCCATGAGAGGACGAGAGCGTCGGCTCCGAAGGCTGAGGGGTCGTGAGACCTGGCCATGAAGACGGGAACCTGGCAATTGAGGCGAGATGCCATTAGGTCCACGTCCGGGGTCCCCCATCGAGAGCATATCTGGTGAAAGATTGCGGGATGGAGAGACCACTCTCCGGGATCGAGGCTGTGGCGACTGAGAAAGTCCGCTTCCCAGTTTTCCACGCCTGGGATAAAAACTGCTGAGAGTATGGAATGATGTGTCTCGGCCCAGCGGAGAATTAGCGTCACCTCGACCATGGCCGCCTTGCTGCGAGTGCCCCCTTGGCGGTTGATGTAGGCTACCGCAGTGGCGTTGTCGGACTGGACTCTGACCGCACGGCCGGAGAGGAACGGCTGAAAATGATGGAGAGCCAGTCTGATTGCCCGAATCTCTAGGATATTGATGGGCAGCTGGGACTCCTGCGGAGACCAGCGACCCTGAGTCGAGTGGCGCTGGAACACTGCACCCCAGCCGAAGAGACTGGCGTCCGTTGTGACAAACAGCCAGTGCACCGGAAGGAAAGACTTCCCCCGAGTCAGGGAGGACCTCTTGGTCCACCACCTGAGGGACTGTCTGATTGGGCGAGAGAGAAGGAGACGGCGGTCGAGCGAGGCGGGATTCCTGTCCCATACTGCCAGAATGGCGTGTTGTAAGGGACGGAGGTGAAAAACAGCAAAGGGCACTGCCTCCATTGCCGCCACCATCCTGCCGAGTACCCTCATGGAGAAGCGTAGGGAGTGAGAGCGAGGTTGAGTAAGCTTCCGGACTTCTCTCTGAAGAGTGGATACCTTTTCCGGAGGCAAAAGTACTAGACCCTGAGAGGAGTCTAAGATCATTCCCAGGTAGGATATGGTTTGGGCCGGGACTGGGGAAGATTTTTTGAAATTGATTTTCCAGCCCAGGCGCAAAAAGGTATTTATAGTGACGTCTACCGCTTCTGAACAGGACCGGAAAGAGGGGCCTTTTATGAGGATGTCGTCCAAGTAGGGCAACACCACTATGCCTCGAGCATGTAGAATGGCCACGGCAGCTGCCATGACCTTGGTGAACACCCGAGGAGCAGTGGCCAGCCCGAAAGGTAGGGCGACAAACTGAAAATGGTGCCCCTGGACCGCGAAGCGGAGGAAGCGCTGATGAGACGGTAGGATGGGAATGTGCAAGTAAGCGTCTTGAACATCTAGAGATGCAAGGAACTCGCCCTCTTCCAGAGAGGCAATTACCGAGCGGAGGGACTCCATACGGAATTGACGTACACGGACGTACTTGTTGAGGAGCTTGAGGTCCAATATTGGACGTACTGAGCCGTCCTTCTTTGGTACAATGAAAATATTGGAATAGAAACCTTGGTACCTCTCGTTCTGAGGTACCGGGATGATGACCCCGTCTTCCCATAGCGATCTTATGGCCTGAAAATACTGACGGACCCTTGCTCTGGGAGGAGGGGACTGGAAGAAACGAGATGGGGGAAGAGAGACAAACTATCTTGTAACCGAAGGATACCAGTTCGCGGACCCATCGGTCGGGAACTACCGAGAGCCACGCGTCCCGAAAGAAGAGTAGGCGGCCGCCAACTCTGTCGGTGTCCTTTGGCGTCTGCCAAGAGTCATTGAGGTGGAGACCTGTTAGGTCTGGGCCCCCTGGACCCCTGTTGTCTGGGTCTGCCTCTCCAAGAGGGAGAAGGTTTGTAAGATGGCTGGGAGGTTCTGTCCTTGCGCTGACCTCTCCCGGCGCCGGGTGGCGCGGAGGGAGGATTGGACCAATTGGAGCCGAAACGGAAATATCGGCCTCGGCCCTGTTGGTTGCGAAAGGGGCGAAAGGTCCGTTGCTGGGGAAGGAATTTGCTCTTTCCCCCTGTGGAGTCTGCGATTATTTTATCTAGTTTGTCCCCAAAAAGGCGTTCGCCCTGGTATGGAAGGGACGTGAGAGATTTTTTGGATCCTGAGTCCGCTTTCCAGTCCCTGAGCCAAAGGGATCTGCGGATCGTGACAGCATTGGCCGCTGCCTGTGAGGCACAGTTGGCCGCGTCTAAGGATGCGGAAACTACAAAGTCCCCCGCTCTGGCAATCTGAGTGGCCAGGTGTGAAACCTCGGGGGGTAAGTCGGCGTGTAGTGCTGTAGAGGCTAAAGACTCGGCCCAATGGGTCATGGTTTTTGCAACCCATGTGGCGGCAAAAGAAGGGAAGAGAGAAGCCGAGGAAGCTTCAAAAGCCGAGCGAGCCATCTGGTCAATTTGTCTATCAGTGGGATGCTTGATGGACGTGCCCTCGGAGGAGGATAGAACCGCCTTGGTGGCTAGCCGCGACACTGGCGGGTCCACGGAGGGTGACTGAGACCACTCCTTAGCAAGGTCCTGAGCAAACGGATACTTCAATTGCATAGCCTTCTGACCTGAGAAGCGTTTATCCGGACGGACTCTGTGGAGATCGACAATGTCCTTGAATTGAGGATGCGTAGGAAAAAATCTATGAGCCTTTGTGGTTCGCCCGAATGACACGGGATGAACCGCCTTGGACGGGGTTTCCTCCTCTAACTGTAGCGTCTGACTTACCGAGTCTATGAGAGAATCTAGGGTCTCTTGGTCGTGACGATACTCTGGGGAACAGGACACGCTGGATGCGTCGTCCAGAAAGGATTCCCTGCTATGAGCTGGGGATGAGTGACGAGAGACTTCGCTCTCTGAGCCGGAGGGCTGATCACGGACCGGAGATATTACCCTGGACTTCTTTCTAGATGAGAGAGGGCTTCTGGAAACGGTACGACCTCTAGGCCGAGAGGGGTTTTTAGGCCGCGTTACATCATCCGTGGAAGCGCCCTGGGTAAGGGACGGGTCACGGAGGGACTGTATCGTCCTTTCCAAGGATGCCACAGATCGAGCAAGGGAGGACGCCCATGCGGGGGTACTAGGCTCACTACATTCCGGGTCAGAGGCCGGAGTATCCTGTGCCGCAGACATTTCGCAGGCGGAGCACAGCGGGGTAGTGTGACCTCGGGGCAGAGATACCTTGCAGGAGGTGCACACAGCAAAAATAACAGAGTGGGTCTTTCCAGTCCGTTTTTGCTTAGACTGTGACATCTTTGCCATAAAGTGAGCGTACTGGCAGGGGAAGAGACAATCCTACTGAGTGCGTCTCACCAAGTTCTGCGGTGCTTGGCAGGGAGATCCTGAAGTCCTGTGCGCTGTGGTGCTGCAGAGCCGCCAGCGCACTTCCTGGTCCAAGATGGCCGCCGAGATGTGAGAAGGGCGCTTCTCGGGAACGAGAAGCGCCCAGAGAGAGAGAGAGAGAGGGAGGGGGGCGTGTCGTGGGCGGGCGGTGGATTCCCTGCTATGCGCGTCGGAACGCTGCCATTGCCACCGCCATCCTGCTGTATGAGGGAGGGAGTCTGATTGTCCGTGTTGGAGTCCGGCCCAGGGCCGGTAAACTGTGCCACCGCCGGATTGCCCGCCATGCAATCCGCCGGATTGCCCGCCATGCCTCCATTATAAAGCTGCCCCGCGGCTGCAGCGCCGCATTAGAAAGAGGATAAGGGATCCCTGAACGGGCGGTCCCCTGTCAGCTGGTCGGCCCCCGCACTTACCTTGTGCGATGGGGCCGATGCTCCATCCACCTTCACCTTAGTAGGGAGAGGGTGGAGAGCTTCTGCCGCCGTGCAACATCCGCTATGTTCAGTGGTGATGCAGTGGGCGGCTGCACGGACGCCATGGCATTCTGTCCGGCTGTGCCCTGGCTCCAGGAAACTTAGGTGGATGATTAGTCCCCGTGGTCGCCTGACAGGGAGGGAGGGAGATCGGAACGCTAAGGAACCGTCGCCACACTGGAAAGTGAGCCAGGGCTGGCATCCATCGTCGCGGGAAAGGATACAGGAGGAACGCTCCATGTACTTGCCCGTTGTTGGTGCGGGAGAGATCAGAGCTGAAAATTTGCCTGTCGCTCCCTTCCGTTAAAAACAAAAAGTGGTGGGGTCCTGAGGACCCAAGTGCCTCCTGAGACACTAAGTAAGAAACTGGCTCTGGATTGTCCAGCCTGTGGGTGTATACTGCAGGGGAGGAGTTAATCTTTTGTGTGTGTTTAACTTAGTGTCCTCCTGGTGGCAGCAGCATAACACCCATTCGTCCTGTGTCCCCCAATGATACGTAGGAGAAAGACACTCACTGCCCTGAGCCATGTGGTTGCTCAAATGCAGTATTCTCTCTATATGTAAATACAGTGATAGAACAATCCACCCATAGCGGAATGTGTTACAGCAGAACTTGTGTGGAGCTTTATACTTTATTAATTCTACAGCTCTGCTGCTCACCAGAAGGTCAGGAGAGTGCGTCCTGACAGGAAGTAAAGAGACTGAAGAGTTCTGAGCGGCTCAAGAGACAACTTGAGAATAATCCTTTAAAAGTTCCAGTTCTTAGGAATGCACGTTGCAAGATAATCTTGAGCCTAAAACAGGCTAACAATCACCTGAACAAGCAAAATGCTCATCTATCAGCCGAAATGTAGCACGAAAAATCATCGTTGTCAGCAAAACACTGTCCTGTGTCAACAAAACTTGAACCGCTGAGAATAATGACAGATGCATTGTTAAATCAGATCTGCCCGTCTTTACCAAGCTATCATCAAGCTATTAAATGACCACCGGTAAATAATTAATGACACAAGTCAGGTGGTGTAAATGGACATTTGCTTTGTAGTGGTACGATAATGGCTCCAATGATTGCATATGTAGGATTATTATATAGTTCCATACAGCATAGCTGACAAGAAGAGAATACTACAACCACGTCCACTAAAACTAGCCTCTCACGTGCCGTTTGTCATCTAGTGTAGACCCCTCAGGTTGCCCAGAGGTTAAGGCCCCGTCTCACATAGCGAGATCGCTAGCGAGATCGCTGCTGAGTCACTAGTTTTGTGACGCAACAGCGACCTCAGTAGCGATCTCGCTATGTGTGACACGTACCAGCGATCAGGCCCCTGCTGCGAGATCGCTGGTCGTGTCGGAATGGCCTGGACCGTTTTTTGGTCGTTGAGGTCCCGCTGACATCGCTGAATCGGTGTGTGTGACACCGATCCAGCGATGTCTTCACTGGTAACCAGGGTAAACATCGGGTTACTAAGCGCAGGGCCGCGCTTAGTAACCCGATGTTTACACCCTGGTTACCAGTGTAAAAGTAAAAAAAAACAAACAGTACATACTCACCATCTGATGTCCGTCAGGTCCCTTGCCGTCTGCTTCCTGCTCTGAGTGCCGCCGTACAGTGAGAGCGCAGCACAGCGGTGACGTCACTGCTGTGCTGTGCTCTCACTGTATGGCGGCTCAGTCAGAGCAGGAAGCAGACGGCAAGGGACCTGACGGACACCGAAAGGCGAGTATGTACTATTTGTTTTTTTTGGTAACCAGGGTAAACATCGGGTTACTAAGCGCGGCCCTGCGCTTAGTAACCCGATGTTTACCCTGGTAACCCGGGTGCTGCAGGGGGACTTCGGCATCGTTGAAGACAGTTTCAACGATGCCAAAGTCGTTCCCCTGATCGTTGGTCGCTGGAGAGAGCTGTCTGTGTGACAGCTCCCCAGCGACCACACAACGACTTACCAACGATCACGGCCAGGTCATATCGCTGGTCGTGATCGTTGGTAAATCGCTATGTGAGACGGGGCCTTTAGTGTAATTCCTTTACACGGTTTTGCACATGAAGGCCATTATGCCAACAATGAATTGCTATAAGCAAAAACCTACAAAAGCGTCTGAAAGGTTTTTTGGCCCGAAAAGATAAAAATCAGCAGGTTGTTATCCAAAATGTGCAACAGGGGGTCTCTAATCCTGTAATTGGATGCAACAGCTTAACATTCTACTAACCATGGCAGTCCATTACTCTGAACCTGTGGTTCTCACCTGCCCCTGGAAACATCAGCAGGATGGTGTTCGCTGTGCGAATTTAACTTCCTAATTTTAGCAACTAGAAGAACTAATATTATGATATATACATATATACACACACACATATATACATACATAAATATATATATACTAGATGGTAGCCTGATTCTAACACATCGGGTATTCTAGAATATGTATGTAGTTTATTTATGAAGATTTTAGAATAATATATTGAATACACAGGATTCGGCCGGCCGCGACCAATTACCGAAGCGTGGTTCAAATCCCGTGCCAATTCACAGCCGGACTGCGCCTGTCGCTGATTGTTCGCGGCCGGCCATGTAGTATATAACAGCCCACGTAGTAAATAACACAGCCACGTAGTATATTGCACAGCCACGTAGTATATAGCACAGCCACGTAGTATATAGCACAGCCACGGAGTATATAGCACAGCCACGGAGTATATAGCACAGCCCACGGAGTATATAGCACAATCCACGGAGTATATAGCACAGCCCACGGAGTATATAGCACAGCCCATGGAGTATATAGCACAGCCCACGGAGTATATAGCACAGCCACGTAGTATATAGCACAGCCTACGGAGTGTATAACAGCCCACATAGCATATAACACAGCCACGTAGTTTATAACAGCCCACGTAGCATATAACACAGCTCACGTAGTATGTAACAGCCCACGCACGCAGTATATAACACAGCCCACGTAGTGTATAACAGGCCACGTAGTGTATAACACAGCCCATGTAGTGTATAACACAGCCCACGTAGTGTATAACACAGCCCACGTAGTGTATAACACAGCCCACGTAGTGTATAACAGGCCACGTAGTGTATTGCACAGCACACATAGTACATTGCACAGCCCACGTAGTACATTGCACAGCCCACGTAGTATATTGCACAGCCCACGTAGTATATTGCACAGCCCACTCAGTATATAGCAATGTGGGCATCATATCCCTGTTAAAAAAAAGAATTAAAATAAAAAATAGTTATATACTCACCTTCCGTTGGCCCCGGATCCAGGCGAAGCGGTTACTGACGCTCCTCACGCTCTCCGGTCCCAAGAGTGCATTGCGGTCTCGCGAGATGACATTGCGGTCTCGCGAGATGACGTAGCGGTCTCGCGAGACCGCTACGTCATCATCTCGCGAGACCGCAATGCATGGAGCGGTGACCGGAGCGTCGCGAGGAGCAGGAAAGGCCGATTCTGGATCCGAGGGGCCGACGGACGATGAGTATATAACGATTTTTAATTTTTTAAAATATTTTTAACATTAGATCTTTTAACTATTGATGCCGCATAGGCATGCTATATACTACGTGGGCTGTGTTATGTACTGCGTGGGTGGTGTTATATACTACATCGCTGTGCTATATACTACATGGCTGTGCTATATACTACGCGGCCGGCCGCGACCATCAGCGATATTGCTGCGGTATTTAAACACCGCTTCGGTGATTAGTCGTGCCCGGCCAACCGCGATCAGTCAGCGAAACGCAGTCTGGCCGCGAATTGGTGCAGGATTTCAACCACGCTTCGCTGATTGGTCGCGGCCAGCCGGGCGCGACCAATCAGCGATATTGGCGCGGAATTTAACCCCCACTCACAGCGCGACGTACATACATGCACACATATTCTAGAACTAGCTATTGAACCCGTTCTACGCCCGGGTGGCGAGCATTTATATTGGTATATGGTCTCCATCCTGGTATGTGCTACTCCATCCTGCATCCCCATCCTGTCATGTGCTCCCATCCTGCGCCCCCATCAGTGCGGGCGGCTGTGCTGAGTGCGGGCAGCTGTGCTGAGTGCGGGCGGCTGTATGTGGCTGTGCTGTGCGTGGGCGGCTGGGCGTGGCTGTGCTGGGTGCGGGCGGCTGGGCGTGGCTGTGCTGGGTGCAGGTGGCTGTGCTGGGTGCGGGCGGCTGTGCGTGGCGGTACTGAGTGCGGGCGGCTGTGCGTGGCTGTGCTGGGTGCGGGCGGCTGTGCGTGGCTGTGCTGGGTGCGGTGGCTGTGCTGGGTGCGGTGGCTGTGCTGGGTGCGGTGGCTGTGCTGGGTGCGGTGGCTGTGCTGGGTGCGGTGGCTGTGCTGGGTGCGGTGGCTGTGCTGGGTGCGGTGGCTGTGCTGCTCCATCCTGCGCCCCCATCCTGTCATGTGCTGCTCCACCCTATCATGTGCTGCTCCATCCTGCACCCCATCAGTGCGGGCGGCTGTGCTAAGTGCGGGCGGCTGTATGTGGCTGTGCTATGCGTGGGCGGCTGTGCGTGGCGGTGCTGAGTGCGGGCAGCTGTGAGTGGCGGTGCTGAGTGCAGGCGGCTGTGCGTGGCTGTGGGCGGCTGTGCGTGGCTGTGCTGAGTGCAGGCGGCTGTGCTGGGTGCGGGCAGCTGTGCTGGGTGCGGGCGGCTGTGCGTGGCTGTGCTGGGTGCGGCGGCTGTGCGTGGCGGTGCTGGGTGCGGGCGGCTGTGCGTGGCTATGCTGGGTGCGGCGGCTGTATGTGGCTGTGCTGTGCATGGGCGGCTGTGCGTGGCGGTGCTGAGTGCGGGCGGCTGTGCGTGGCGGTGCTGAGTGCGGGCGGCTGTGCTGGGTGCGGGCGGCTGTGCGTGGCTGTGCTGGGTGGGCGTGGCTGTGCTGGGTGCGGTGGCTGTGCTGGGTGCGGCGGCTGTGCTGGGTGCGGCGGCTGTGCTGGGTGCGGCGGCTGTGCTGGGTGCGGGCGGCTGTGCTGGGTGTGGCCGGCTGTGTGTGGCTGTGCTGGGTGTGGGCGGCTGTGCGTGGCTGTGCTGGGTGCGGCGGCTGTTTGTGGCGGTGCTGGGTGCGGCGGCTGTGCGTGGCTATGCTGGGTGCGGCGGCTGTGCGTGGCTATGCTGGGTGCGGCGGCTGTGCGTGGCTATGCTGTGCGTGGGCGGCTGTGCGTGGCGGTGCTGAGTGCGGGCGGCTGTGCGTGGCGGTGCTGAGTGCGGGCGGCTGTGCGTGGCGGTGCTGAGTGCGGGCGGCTGTGCGTGGCGGTGCTGAGTGCAGGCGGCTGTGCGTGGCTATGCTGAGTGCAGGCGGCTGTGCGTGGCTGTGCTGAGTGCAGGCGGCTGTGCGTGGCCGTGCTGGGTGGGCGTGGCTGTGCTGGGTGCGGTGGCTGTGCTGGGTGCGGCAGCTGTGCGTGGCTGTGCTGGGTGCGGTGGCTCAGGCTGTGCTGGGTGCGGGCGGCTGTGCTGGGTGCGGTGGCTGTGCTGGGTGCGGTGGCTGTGCTGCTCCATCCTGCGCCCCCATCCTGTCATGTGCTGCTCCACCCTATCATGTGCTGCTCCATCCTGCGCCCCCATCAGTGCGGGCGGCTGTGCTAAGTGCAGGCGGCTGTGCTGAGTGTGGGCGGCTGTATGTGGCTGTGCTGTGCGTGGGTGGCTTTGCGTGGCGGAGCTGAGCGCGGGCAGCTGTGCGTGGCGGTGCTGAGTGCAGGCGGCTGTGCGTGGCTGTGCTGGGTGCGGCGGCTGTGCGTGGCTGTGCTGGGTGCGGCGGCTGTGCGTGGCTGTGCTGGGTGCGGTGGCTCAGGCTGTGCGGTGGCTCAGGCTGTGCTGGGTGCGGCGGCTGTGCGTGGCTGTGGGCGGCTGTGCTGGGTGCGGTGGCTCAGGCCGTGCTGGGTGCGGTGGCTCAGGCCGTGCTGGGTGCGGTGGCTCAGGCCGTGCTGGGTGCGGTGGCTCAGGCCGTGCTGGGTGCGGTGGCTCAGGCCGTGCTGGGTGCGGTGGCTCAGGCCGTGCTGGGTGCGGTGGCTCAGGCCGTGCTGGGTGCGGTGGCTCAGGCCGTGCTGGGTGCGGTGGCTCAGGCCGTGCTGGGTGCGGTGGCTCAGGCCGTGCTGGGTGCGGTGGCTCAGGCCGTGCTGGGTGCGGTGGCTCAGGCCGTGCTGGGTGCGGTGGCTCAGGCGGTGCTGGCTGCGGTGGCTCAGGCGGTGCTGGCTGCGGTGGCTCAGGCGGTGCTGGCTGCGGTGGCTCAGGCCGTGCTGGCTGCGGTGGCTCAGGCTGTGCTGGGTGCGGTGGCTCAGGCTGTGCGCGGCGGTGCTGGGGGCCTGAGCAGGCGGGGACACCGGCGCGCTGTGGGGGTCAGGTGCCGGAGTCGCCGCTAGCTCAGGCCCCCGGCACTTGCTATAGTTACCTGGCCCTGATCCAGCGCTGCGCGCCGGTCTGTCTTCCGGGTCCTCTGCCTGTGACTGTTCAGTCAGAGGGCGGCGCGCATTAAGCGCGTCATCGCGCCCTCTGAACTGTGAACGTCACAGGCAGAGGATGTGGACCGGAGGACGGAGGGGCAGCGCGCAACGGAGGAACGGGACAGGTAAATATATCATACTTACCCTCCTGGCGGTCCCTGCTTCTCCGTTGGAGATCGCGGTGAGCGTTCAGTGTTTACGCATACCGCGATCTCCTGGGAGCGTCGCTCTGTGGGGCCTAGACTGCGCCGGCGCGTGCGCTTGCGCAGTCTATAGAGGCTTCGGACAGAGTGACGCTCCCAGCGTTATATTATAGATACCCAATGTGTTAGAATCGGGCCACCATCTAGTATATATTATTTTTTACACACACAATAATGAGATATATACATACACATATAGTGAGGATTCCCCACTGTATATTGTGCCTATCTATTAGTGGTAAGTGTGGTCGGATAAGTCGTTATCCGAACATGCTCTTGTCCTAATTGAGTATTTTCAGCGTTATCGGCTGCAAGTCTCGCAGCTGATCGACAGCCACAACACATGCAGGGGTTGCCTATATACACACACAGCTAGACTACATTGGCCAATCTGATCGCAGGTCGGCCGACAGCTCGAGGGCATATATTAGGTGGTCAGTTTGGGTCAGAAGACATATACAGGCTATGAAACAAGCATGTCTGCATTCTGCCTTACGCACTCCATGTAATGTATTCCGGGCACTGCAATACACATTGAGAAGCACA
Organism: Ranitomeya variabilis; assembly: GCF_051348905.1. Lineage (NCBI taxonomy): Eukaryota > Metazoa > Chordata > Amphibia > Anura > Dendrobatidae > Ranitomeya > Ranitomeya variabilis. Next base: position 97,124,513 of record NC_135235.1, on the reverse strand, counting down.
CACTCAAATCTATGTGCACTACAATACCAGATCATCACTTACTTTCCCTTTGCAGATTTCCATTAAATTGATTGCATTAGAAATCGTATACCGTCTTATAGTGGAATCTTTGATTGCAGGTGTATAAATCAGCTCAAAAAAGATGCCTCTCTCTATGGCCTGGAATAGGAGACATTGTAATAAAATGCACAAATATAAGAAGAAAGGTTCGCCTATGTGAAATGCAATATTTCTGATAGTTTAACATTACATAGCCTATAGTCATATTTTCTAAGCACCAGATTGCAGGACATTGAACTACTTAGAAAACTTCAGCATCATTGTTCTTCTACAAATTATAAAAAATGACAACCAAGTAAGCCATTAAGTATCCAGGTGTAGGTTCTATTGTTCAACCAGAAAATAAAGGGCGTAGGGAGCTTAGAACCCAAATATAAAGTGAATAGATATGGACTGAGCACAATTCACATGTCCTGCTCAATACAACATTTTATTTTTAAAATCACATTAAAAACGGTTCAAATATTAACATATGAATATAGAAAAAAAAATTATAAAAAACAGGTTGGACAATAATACAACCATGAGGCGATAGATTATAATTTCCAAGGGGGAAATGCTGGCACGTGAGTGTAGTGTCCCAATGCATAAGTTAGTGTCAAAATAGCACATACCCCCTATATGTAGATGGGGAAGAGGAAAATGAATGTGCCACCAATCGAGAGATCATAACGTGTAGATGGAAATTACATCCAGATAAATCGAAGGGGGCATTTTTAGATTTAATGTGTCTTTGCTATGCAGATAGCATACCCATTCAGTGCACAGAATCATCACCTCTGACATACACACACTGTGCATCTGAACAGGGGCAAGAACGGTGCAGATGGCAGTAATTCACAGACAAGATTCCTCTTACCCATGTATTGTAAAGAGCTGGTGTGTCACACTGCGGCCCCCGACGCGCGTTTTGCTTTAGCTTCCTTGAGGGTCAGTGTGCTATGTGCATCTCATATGGTATATATATCCCTCTGGGTCCTCATGTTCAATGAGGGGATCGGAACACGCTCAACTGCATACAGCGAGCATATGAAGGCGGGACTTCCTCCGCATCAGGGGCCCCGGTGTGACGCACAGGCGTCCATCTACACTTTATGATCTCTCGATTGGTGGCATACTCATTTTCCTCTTCCCCATCTACATAGAGGGTATGTGCTATTTTGACACTTAATTTATGCATTGGGACACTACATTCACGTGCCAGCATTTCCCCCTTCGACATAATATTGCTCTCAAACTATTTTGGGAGCACCCCAAGTGGGGCTATAGTCCCCTCCCTAATCTGCAATTCTGGCTATGTATGTATATATTCTATTGTACAGAAAGACGACACAAAAGAAAAGGCAGAAGGAGGAAAAAACACACTGATACAATAGAACATTTTGCTTACAGAATTTATAGACGGCCTCTTGAAGAAAAATGGTGACTTTTCTGTTACGTTGATGCATATCATATCAACGTCTATGTTGGTGCATGCGGCCTGTCGCAAGAAGATAGAAGACATTTTAATGCTGGTTAAAAAAGTGTGTAAATGCAAAATGACTTATGTTCACTATGCATTAAATAATATAGCTCTTACAGATTTATATAGTCATTTAAATAGTCATCAGACTTTTGCCTTTCAAGCTGGCATCACGCTACTGCAGGCTATGCTGTAGTAGATGTAATCATGCCTTTCTGTCCCCTTTTTAGCTTTTCAGCAGTTATTTCTTACACTTGTTATATCATTAACTTGAGTCAATTAAGCCAGGGACGTAATGTTTGCAGTCACAGGGAAATGTGACTGTGTCCCCTTCCTGGAGAAAGGGGGCCCGCTAATGCTGGAGATTTTTTCAGCTGGATGCGCATTCTGGGACGCACATTCAGTTGAAATGTATTGCGAAACAGAGAGACACTGGTTCCCTGCACCACAACTGCAATACAAGCTGCTTGGCCTATCAGAGGCCAGCAGCTGATAATGGCGTGCCAGTTGCGGGACCATCTCCATATTAATGCCTATAGTTAGAATAGAATGTTATGCAAGCTCCTGTAGGTGACATGCGTAGGGGTCCCGTTACACTATAAGGGTATTTCCTCTAAAATAAATTATTCTAGTCTCCAGGATCATTATGATGCAGATCTTGAATATCAGAAGGAAATAGTTAAATTATTTTTTATAATATATACCGTATATATTTGTGAAAATGCCATAAATGTCCAAAATGGGGTTAACCCTTTAAGGAATTGCATATACAGTTAGTGAAGAGACATGGCAAAATCATAACACGCCTGTAATGCCGGTACGGTACTTAAGTTTATGAATAAGGAATAAAGACCCTGCAGCAAAGATACGTACATGGAACAGCTTTTCTGTGGTAGGATAAACGGCCACGATATCATACAGTCTGGTTACAGGGGAGGTGGATCTCTGTCAAAAGAAGGTTTCATGAGACACCATACACATGCAGATGTAGAACCGGAATGGGGCTGGCCAATACAGGAATCAGCATTAAAGTCATAACCATTTACTATCAGTAACAACCCTCCATACAATGATGGCTGTGCACGTCCGGCACACGCAGGGATGGGGAGAGTTTAGTGACAATGAGGAAAGTTTATCTACACGTGTAGCTGTTGCCAATAGCGACCAATTAAAGAAAAAAATGGCTTTTGCAGAAAGCAACCACTTAGCTTCTAGCTCCCAAAGGACAATTGCTTCTTTTCCTTTGCACAGGTTTTTCTACAATGTAAAACTCCATATGCACCAGTGGCCATTTTCTGTAATTTTCTCTCAGAGAAGTTACGGGGCCATTCACTTGCTACTTTACCCGGAAAAATTGCTAGAATTTCTAAAAGACGATCAATCGTACTGAAGGTTGGACTGTACATACCTTGGTTCATGAGAAACTGATGTTTTAAGGCAAGTGTTGGAAATGTCCACTGTTCACCTCCAAGCACGCCTGCATGCGCCATTCCATTGAATGTATTCTGTAGGAAGTCTGTGGTCGTAGCCTGAATTTCTCGCTGTATATTCTCTCGGACTGCCTGTAGTGTTATTGCTGCATAACCGACAGTTCAAATGGCCCCAAAGGAAAAAACCCGGCAATGACTAATTGTTTTCTCCTGATCGGGTCCTTTCAATTCCTGATCGACAGTGACTGTGCGGGTGAACACGACCTTTCTTGGCCGCTCGTTGACTTGTGGAATAGGACATGCCTGTCTCCTGGAGAAGTCGGAGCAATGAATTACGTGGAGATGCCAGAAGTTGCTCTTTCACACCTCCAATTGTTTCCTACGACATCCTCCATCGTCATCCAGTAATGTTCCAGGACATTTTAGCTTATTCACCAATGACAGATTACACGGTTTGGACGGCAGATTTCGAACGCCAATCTTTTTTAGAAAGTTACTTTGGCACCTCTTTAACCCCTTCAAGACATAGGATGTATATTTACGTCATGAGTCGTGGCTGCGACTTTAATGCGGGCTCTGATGCTGAGCCCGCAAATTTCCTCACACATGACAGCTGATTTTGTGGAAGGCGTTCATAGCGGATTGTGATTTCTGCTATATGTAGCAGTGCTGAAGCCCTACTATGCATAGCACGGGCTATCGGACGATCGCAGCTTTAAGTTTACTAAGAGGACTATTAAAGTTTAAAAAAAAGTTTTTAAACATGAAAAAAAATTAAAAAACCCCACAAAAGTTCAAATCATTCACCCCTTTGAACCATTGAAAATGAAAAAAAAACAAAAAACAAATATTTAGCATTGCTTCATTTAGAAATGTCTGATCAAAATATAAGATAAATTTATACAAATCTGTAAAAAGTAGAAGAAAAAAAATCAAAAACGCCACAATTATGTTTTTATGGGTTTTTTTTTAACAGGTGATCAAAACATTGCATCCACCCCAAAATGGTGTCAATAAAAATGTCAGCTAAGACTGCCAAAAATAAGCCCTCCCGCAGCCTCAGATCCCGAAAAATGGAAATGCTACAAGCTCTCGGAAAATGAACAAAACATTTTTTTTGTTTTCATACAAATTTTGTTTTTTGTTTCCACCAATTAAATAAAACTACACACATTTAATCTCCATACTCTTAGTGACCCTGGGAATCATATTACCAGGTTCAGTTTTACCCTATAGTGAACATGGTAAACAAAAAAAAACAAAAAAAATGGTGTAATTGCACTTTTTTTTTTTTTTTGCAATTTCTTTCTTCATTTTCCAGTGCACTATATGGTAAAATGAATGGCGCCATTCAAAAGTATAACTCGTCCTGCAAAAAAACTAGCCCTCACATGGCTGTATTGATGAAAGCATGAAAAAAGTTATGGCTCTTGGAAGAACGCGGAAACAAAAAAAAAATGGAAAACTGCTATGGCGTGAAGGGGTTAAGGACTCTGTTTGCATAATGAAAGCATGCTCCTCCAAGCTATCTGTACATTAACAAATGAAGAAATTCGTCAGGAGTGAAATGCAAGCCCCTGACGCACAGAAAGGGTGCACCAAGTCTCAGTGGAGATGACCGGTGGGCAACAAGTCGGAGAGAGGAGGTTTCTGGTCGCGGAGCTTCATTGCACTCTCACTTCTCATGAGCCCAAGTCTGTACAGTCCAAACTTCAGTACCGTCTGTCTTACAAGTTACAGAAATGTTTCTGGGTAAAGTAAAGAGCAAATATATAGTATAGTGCTGTGTGTAAGCCTACAAAGGATGCACAAATCCTATGTAAACTCAACAATGACATTGCAACACCAAGACATAATAGTCATGGAAATCTTGGGATGGACAGACTTTTTTAATATAGAAATTATGAAAAAAATGGAAACACCTTTAACACATCTGTATCGAGTATGAGTGTCACATGCAGAAGCTCCCGCACTCGCATGCTATTAAAGTAATTCATGGTCGTCTGCAGAATGTTCTGTGACGACAAGAGAACTTGGGCAAATCATCAAGATCCACTGCTGGCAGCTCCTTTTGTAACTGCCGACCAATGATGTTCCAGATGTGCACGATGGGAGACAAATCCGAAAACGTTGCAGGTCATGGTAGCAAGTTTCAGCAATTCAGGCTGCTCGCAGTGCCACAAGCAACATGTGGGCTGGCGTGGTATGTTGTAAAACGCCTCCTGGGTCAATAAGGGTCATCTTCATTGCGCTGCCCACGTGGTCTCCGGCTTATGGGATGCCACAGCCCTCCACTGTCACACTTGTGACATAAGAGCGAGATGTTACTCTTTGCACTAACACATACTTGACTGAGCCGTTCCCGCGTGGTAACATTATTCCGGGAATTGTACTTAGACAAGTCATCAATCTGGGGCTCCACACTGATTTATTAAATACAAGGGCTGCCCCCAAGCTGATGTCCTTCTGAAAAAAATCTCCCATAAAATAATCATTTGTGGGCGTATTTTCTTTAAATTTTGCTCTGTTCTATTCCTAAGATAATATTCCACCTGGATATTTATGAATAAATTGACAAGGTATTGTTGTGACCCCATACAGTAAGGTAGTTTTCGCTGACTAGACAGTGAGTGTTTATGGACACCCCCATCTGGTAACGCCCAGTTGTCAATTCCCTCCCAATTTTCAAGGAGGAATAACAAATATGGGCATAATGTAGAGTTGTAAGATGTACGTTTTTCCCTAAACAGTATGTCGGAAGAGTCGACATCCCCTAACACAAGCAAAATTCTTCAAATGCTTTATGATCTCCTCCAACACAAACAAAAAACAACCAAACAAAAAAAGCGCTACATACCAGTACATTGTAATGGGACGGATCCGACGCTTTAATTGTTAGCCTTGTAAGAATATTTATTGGTGATGCTTTACCCTGTAGGTTAAACAAAACGAGGAAATAAGATCAAAATACCGTCCATTCAAATGGGAAAGCGTCTGTACAGAAGAGAGGGGACTTTTGTCCACTGCATCAGGGCATAATGTGGCATGACTAAATTCAACCCCTACTCCCAACACATTTGGTCGGGCGATGGTAGAAAGGTCCCCACAAGTAAAATTGGATCAGCTGACAAATTGAAAGGGTTATTAACATATATAAATGTGAATTGTTGAATAGTGAATGTAAATACAAGCAATTTTTCAATGTACTGCTTGCTAAAATTTGCAGCTGTTCTTTCGATATTAACATTACTTTTGGTTACAACTTGTGGCTTTTGATATCGTCCCCGCTGCTAAACAGCAGACTAACGAACTAAAATAATATGGCTCCATAAATATTCACACCCTTAAACTAATACTTTGTTGACATACCTGTAGAATTTATGACTGCATTCAGTCTTTTTGGGTAGGGGTCTAGAATGGCACATCTAGAACTGGTGATCGTTGCACACACTTTCTTGCAGTAGCTCCAAATCTGACAGACTGAGGGCATCTCCTGTGTACAGCGCCCTCTTCAGGTCACTCACAGATTTTGAATGGGATACAGGTTTGGGCCATTCCCAAACCTAGATCTTTTGTTGATTTGGAGATATGCTAAGAGTCACTGTCATTCTGAAAGGTGAAATGCCTCTTCATTTTCAGCAGGTTTCAGGATTTACCACAAAATTGACTTATATTTGTAACTGTTCATAATCCCCCCCTTGACTAAAGCCCTATTTCCTGCTGTGAAAAGTAAGCCTCAAAGCATAATCTTGCCTCCAACATGCTTCACGGTGGGTATGGTGGTCTTTAGGTGATGTGCAGTGTGGGATTTGTGCTACACATACCTTTTGCAATTATGGCCAAAAAGTTCAACCTCAGGCAAGAGACCATAACATTTTCATACATAACATAGCCAGGCTTGGATGTTTTTCTTTGTGAGAAAACGATTCCCTCTCGTCATCCTATCTCATGCAGTGTGCAACTTGTACTTGACAGAAAATTCTGAAGCTTCTGTAAATGTTGCTGTAGGCATCTAGAAAGCCTCTTGGACCCATTTTCTTGTCTTTCCATCAATTTTTGAGGCACATACAGTTTTAAACTTGGCACAACTAACATTATCTATGCCACTTTTTGATGACCATGTTCAGTGTTCCATGGCATATCTAATGCTTTGATATTACCGTATATACTCGAGTATAAGCCGAGATTTTCAGCTCACTTTTTTGGGCTGAAAGTGACCCTCTCGGCTTATACTCGAGTCATTGTCAGCGGATGGGGGGGGGGGGGGGGATGAGAGAGTCGGCAGGGGAGCGGCGCGGTGACATACTCACCTGCCACCCGGTCACATACCGCTCATTAAAGTAATGAATATGCGTCCACATTCATTACTTTAATGAGCGGTACCACATGACCGCTGAACACAGGAAGATGCCGCCGGAGACCATCTGACAGTGAGACGCTGCCAGGGACCGCGCCGGGAGCAGGTGAGTATATCAGGGGAGGGGGAGCATTGCGCGATAGTCACCTTCCTCGTTCCATCGCTGCGCGCTGCTCTGTCTTCCGTCCTCTGGCTGTGACTCTTCAGGTCAGAGGGCGCGATGACGTGATTAGTGTGCGCGAGTGTGAACGAGGAAGGTGACTATCGCTGGTGCCGGGGGCCTGAGCGAAGCGAGGTGAGTATGTGATTTTTTTATTTTAATCGCAGCAACAGCATATGGGGCAAATGTGTGGAGCATTGTATGGTGCCACAATATATGGAGCATTGTATGGGGCCAGAATACATGGATCATCGTATGGTGCCACAATATATGGAGAATTGTATGGAGCATCGTATGGGGCCACAATGTATGGAGAATCTTATGTGGCCACAATGTATGGAGCATCTTATAGGGCATAATGTGTGGAGTATCTCTTGGGGTATAATGTGTGGAGCATCTTATGGGACCATCAACCTTTATGCAGCATTATATGGGGCATATTTTAATATGGAGCATTATATGGGGCATATTTTGTATGGAGCATCTTATGAGGCCCATCATGAACTGTATGGAGCATTATATGGGGCTCCTGATTCAATATGGATATTCAAAAACACTTAACCTACTGATGTCTCAATTAATTTTACTTTTATTGGTATCTATTTTTATTTTTGACATTTACCGGTAGCTGCTGCATTTTCCACCCTAGGCTTATACTCGAGTCAATAAGTTTTCCCAGTTTTTTGTGGCAAAATTAGGGGGGGTCGGCTTATACTCGGGTATATACGGTATGTTGTCCCCTTCTGCCAAATATCTTTCAAGAATGAGATCCCTTTGCTGTGTTTAAAGCTGTTTACAGGCCATGGCTTTTTCTGTAAAATGTAACTAAAGAAAGTCAGGAAAATCCTACTAGAACAGCTAATTTATATGGGGTTAATAAAATCACTGTAAATGATGGCAGCTGTGCACTGACTACTATTGGGCATGAGCTAAACTGTGATTGGCTAATTCTGAACAGAACCAAATTATAAGAGGAGTATTCACACTAATGCAATCACATTATTTTAGATTTTTACCTGCCCCCTCTAAATAATCTCAGTTTAATCCTCAATGGATTTGTACAGATTATAGGTGACATTAACCCCTTCATGACGTACGTGTCCCTCCCTTGGATGCAGACACACACAGTGCTCGCATCTTTCCCCACACTTGATGGCTGATTTAATTAGCCATCAAGTGCCTCTAACAGCTGCAGGTGGAACAGAGATCCACCCGTGGCTGTTATCCTGTTTGATGCCGCTGTCAATCACTGACAACATAATTTAACACGTGAAAACAGGAAGCACGTTATTGATCCTGCCCATCGGAGATCCCGCCCTGTGATCACAGGGCTCCATGGGTTGACATAACATCCGGTGGGGTTTGCTGAAGACCCCTGTGCCCGTCATCACTATCCTCCTGTGAACAATGGCCAGTGTTCATGGAAGATCCTGATTTCTGCTATGCATAGCAGGGCTGATTTTTTTTTTCTTGACTATGCATGCACCATCTTGTTATGCTGTGATGTAATACCTGTACTGTAGGCGGTGATGGAAACAGATCTTTAATTGATATAGGTTTCGCAATCTCCTAAAACAAACCAGATATACAAATTAAAAACATTATAAGAAAGGGACTTTATTTTTGTCTTAACAGTACAGAATTTCCTGCGCACTCTACAAATAGGATCGCACTAGTGATGAGCGAACGTCGTAGGATAAGGTGTTATCTGAGCATGCTCAGCTGCTATCTGAGTATCTTGGGTGTGCTCAAATACGTTTGAGTCCCCTTGGCTGCATGTCTTGTTGCTAACAAATGGGCAATCCCTGCATGTGTTTTGCAGCCTCAGGGAATCAAACATATTATTCGAGTACATCCAAGATACCTGGATAACACCTTATCTGACCACGTTCGCTCATCACTAGACAACACTCTTCTTTACTACGTCGTATTAGAAGTGTGGGTACAGGTAAGGGGAAAATACAAACAAGTGTAGGAGATTTCAGAGAATTCATTGCATCTTTCTCCACAATGTGGTTATTTAGAATTCTACGGAACTGGTACTAACAATTTGATATTCTTTCTTCCAAGTTACATTCAGTGAAGAAACATTGTTTGCATTTTCCCTTCCTGCATGAACGCCTGTGATTGATATAGATTGCGCAGAGAAAAACATTTACAAAAAAATTCAAACAACCTATTTTACTTAATGGGTGCAGATAATCTGCAACATCAAAAAACTCACCAACGAAAGCTCATCATGGGAACAGAGTCTAAGACGTGCTTTTTAATAAGAAAAAAACATTGCTCAAAAGTGTGTGCACGTCTTCTAGTCCGGAGCCAGCTTCCTGTGATGGAAGAGAACGCCGACACCGCGTCCTCCCCCATCACTGAGAAAACTGCTCTCTACTCCTGCACCAGACCAGTGTGCGAGTCTAAATCTGCATTTAGCAAAATGGTATGGAAGCAAGCATATTCAGATAAGTGATTATAAATTACCAGTATAACATCCCAGAGCTCAGGATAAACCAATATGCATCAAGGAGCAGTAGGAACCAGCTGCCAAAACATAATATAAGAAAAAAAGAAGAAACCAACAGCCATAAAAGTCCCATAAAAAGTAAATTTTATTAATACAAATAATTAAAACCACCAGACAAGACAGGCAGTATGGCACAGGGAAATAGGCACACGCTAAACACGGCCAAACATTACGGACCAGGACACCAACCCATAGCCTGACCACATGCAATGGTAGGATGTATTATAGTAAATACCCATGACTACTAAGGAAAAATACAATAGGACAATGCCACAGCATGGAAATCATGTGAATCTCATAACAGTATAGCTACCATATCAGCATATTTCACATACCTAACACATGCAGAATGGACAGACAGGGTAGGCGACCGGACCTGACCCCGACGCGCGTTTCGGAGCGGACTGCTCCTTCATCACCTCCTGATGAAGGAGCAGTCCGCTCCGAATCGCGCGTCAGGTCCGGTCGCCTATCCTGTCTGTCCATCCTGCATGTGTTAGGTATGTGAAATATGCTGATATGGTAGCTATACTGTTATGAGATTCACATGATTTCCATGCTGTGGCATTGTCCTATTGTATTTTTCCTTAGTAGTCATGGGTATTTACTATAATACATCCTACCATTGCATGTGGTCAGGCTATGGGTTGGTGTCCTGGTCCGTAATGTTTGGCCGTGTTTAGCGTGTGCCTATTTCCCTGTGCCATACTGCCTGTCTTGTCTGGTGGTTTTAATTATTTGTATTAATAAAATTTACTTTTTATGGGACTTTTATGGCTGTTGGTTTCTTTTTTTTTTCTTAAATCTGCATTTAGTCTGCATATGTAGCAGAGCTGTGTGCATGTCTATAAGCACCTATGTAGCAGGGCTGTGTACGTGTCTGTAGGTGCCTATGTAGCAGAACGGTGTATCTATAGGCACCTATGTAGCAGAGCTGTGTGCGTGTCTATAGGCGCCTATGTAGCAGGGCTGTGTGCGTGTCTATAGGCGCCTATGTAGCAGAGCTGTGTGCATGTCTATAAGCGCCTAAGTAGCAGAGCTGTGTACGTGTCTGTAGGTGCCTATGTAGCAGAACGGTGTGTCTATAGGCACCTATGTAGCATAGCTGTGTGTGTATCTATAGGCGCCTATGTAGCAGAGCTGTGTGCGTGTCTATAGGAGCCTATGTAGCAGTGCTGTGAGCGTGTCTATAGGCGCCTATGTAGCAGAGCTGTGTGTATCTATAGGCGCCTATGTAGCAGAGATGTGTGTGTGTTTGTCTAGGTGTGCATATGAGCAGAGCTGTGCGTAATACACACAAACTACATAATAATGATCTCCCTTTTCTACGCTAGTTTATTAAAATTAGTAATAATGACCCCTCCACATTATGACCCCTCCACATTACACCACCAAGGAAGTTTTAATTAGTAAGAAAAGGAGATTTTTGTTTACTTACCGTAAAATCTTTTTCTCCGAGCCAATCATTGGGGGACACAGACCGTGGGTGTTATGCTGCTGCCACTAGGAGGACACTAAGTGATACAAAGAAAGTTAGCTCCTCCCCTGCAGTATACACCCTCCTGCTGGCCCTCAGCTAACCAGTTCGGTGCAAAAAGCAGTAGGAGAACAGTAACAACATATTAGCTTACAGCATGTCATATTATATATGAGAGTATAGCATATCGGATTGTAAAAACAAGCATAAGCCAATACTAGGGTGGGAGCTGTGTCCCCCAATGATTGGCTCGGAGAAAAAGATTTTACGGTAAGTAAACAAAAATCTCCTTTTCTCCTACGCCTCATTGGGGGACACAGACCGTGGGACGTACCAAAGCAGTCCCTGGGTGGGGACAACATCAGATCAGGCTCTGTGTAACCGCTACTTACAAGTGCGCCACCGCGGCCTGCAGAGTCCGCCTGCCCAGAGTCACATCTGTGGAAGTCTGGGAATTATAATGCTTCAAGAATGCATGCGGACTGGACGAATCCGCAAGCTTGCAGGCGTGTCTTGTTGACGCCTGGTGCCTGGAACCCACGATAGACGGGGAGATAGGCTGTCATCTAACACGGAAGGACTACTGGATGGTGAAAGAATACACCAGGCTAAATGGCCGATGGAGACGGCCAAACCCTTCCTGTAAAAGTCAGGAAGCCTTCCTCTTACCGGTAGGAAACCCAAGATACAGTGTCCAACCTTCGGAAGGACGCCGTCCTCAAGACATACCTACTCAGAGCACTTGCTCTGTCCGGAATATGGGGACCTCATTCCATTTTGTGGAGTGATGCCAAAAGAGATGAGGGAGGAACTATGCCCTCATGACAGTAGTAATACAATACCACCTTGGTAACTAGGGACAGGGAAGGCTTGAGGACAACCTTGAAGGAAATAAGAGAAAAAAGACTGAAAAAGACCCGTTAGCACCGAAGACTCGTCAGGATGAGGATATCGCCGAGAGAAAAGGGGGGCAACCTTCCCTAAGAGAATAGATCCCAGTGATCTAACGGTATGCAAAAGGGAAGAATTACATGTGAAAAACATCCTGCGAGGTGGTCCCTACTTGCAGTTTTGTTGCAGAAATACAGAAAGCTACCAGCTCCGCAAGCGAACTGACGTGGTCAGTACGGATTTCCGAGGATCACTGGGGCCCTTTCTGCTTCTGAAAAGCTTTCGGAAGTGGAAACTGGTACCACGGAATAACCGGAGCATGCAGTGCGAAGGCTCCTGGATCTCGAGGCCGAACAACCAACTCCAGTACACCGGCGATCAGTCAGGACGCCATCCGAGCTACAACTGTAGAGCTCCAGTGAAGGCGGGTCTGATGGAATACTTCCGGTGAAGTTCCCACTCACTTGAGGTGAAACCCTGACGGCTAAATATGTTCGCAGCCCAGAGTTCTACTTCTGGGATATGAACTGCCAAGATCACCGAGTGATAGATCTCGGCCCATGTGAGGTACTTTGGCCATGGTGCTTGAACGTGGGTACTCGCTAGATGATTGACGTATGACAGCCGTGGCGTTGTCCAATTGAATTCGGATGGGTTGACCCGCCATAAGGAGTGGACCTACTATAGGACTACCCTTGAGATCTCCAGAGCAATGATCGGGAGAAGAGGACTGGCATTGGAAGTTACTAGTAACCATGGAACCGGGAGAAAAAACTCCGGATGAAGAAGGAGCTCAGAGACTATCGTCTGAAAAGCTGCTTGACTTGCTGAAAACTAACGAAGCAAAGGAAACTGTTTCCATTGTCGTCTCCGTTGTTTTTTTTTTTTTTTTTTTTTTTTGGAACCCTCCCAGTAAATCAAATGAAATGAGGGGGGGGGGAGTGAGCAAGAGCGCGAGCTCCCTGTTGAAAAACCATGACCTTGTCTGGAGGGAGATTTACCACCCTTCTGGAAGAATACTGGATCATCCTCAAAAAAGGATATCTGCTGGGCTGGAAATGAGGAGTAGTCTACGTCTAGCCACCAGCCCAGGTGAGAGGGTATCGCAAGTGATATAGACGACTTAGGGTAGTCCTGCAAGGGTGGGTAAACAGTCGGTCAAACAGGATAGGACGACCACGCCTCTAGGGAATTTTTGAAGAGGTTAGGCATCCCGAATGTCGATGGATGCCCGAAATTGCACCTTTTTTGTTGAAGTAATGGCTGAGCGGATGAAACTCCATTCGAAGAAGAACCTTGTGAAAAGATTGTTAGAAGTTTGAGGTCCGGAATCGGTCCTACTTATCGTTCCACCTCTTAGTAACCAAGATCCCTTAGATCTAGACTGTCCTGGACAACCCTTTCATTGTTGGTCGGGGCTGCGGAAACGTACGATTGTTCGTTAGTCTCCCGCTCAAAAATATGATTGACCAGCTGAACTGTCTTCAGGAAAGGGATCAGGAAAGGGATACTGGTGTGAATCGAAGTAGTTAAGGGCTCTAGCATCCATGCGGCGGATAGGGAGATTAAAGGGCTGGACCCGTAGCTGCCAAACGGAACAAACCAGATGTGCTATTTGACAGATCGTGGCATTTTTAATTGAGGACATATCGGGCAGGGATACTGGTAGGTAAACCACAGGAGATTGTACCCGGTTAATCTGCCGAGTGGCAGAATGCGCCGCTGCTTCCAGCAGGTCATTGCAGAGTTAAAAATTAGGAGCCTCGATCCACCATCCTCTTAACAAGGAAGTGGAGAGGGAAATACGCCTACTTGCATCTTCTGTTAAATAGTGGTGATGCAGAGGGGGGTGCTCAGACGCCCGAAAAAAGGGATGCCTCTGTACATCCACAGAGTGCAAGTCTCCGGGTGGACAGGACAGGCTGTCTGGCGTTAGGCCTGGACCTTCGAGTGCCCGTCTGTAGATGGTGTGGAGAGACCGGCGACCTTTAAAGTGCCTGTCGCCGTTAAAAATCAGACCAGGCATAGCGTCCCGCGTAGAGGCTTCTGTCCAGTGAATCGCATATCCGGACTGGATGGCAAAAGCTCTACGAGGGAGTTTAGGCTGAGGGAACTAGTTACACTGGGATAAACTGGGATCAGCGGCAGAGGGCTCCTCATTTATGACCAGTTTCGGATTGGTCATGGTGCCCTCAAGACCAGGGAATACTGGTCGTGTGCCGTTAAGACCAGGGAAAACTGGTCGTGTGCCTTTAAGACCAGGGAATACTGGTCGTGTGCCTTTAAGACCAGGGAATACTGGTCGTCTGCCTTTAAGACCAGGGATTACTGGTCGTGTGGCTTTAAGACCAGAGAATGCTGGTCGTGTGCCTTTAAGACCAGGGAATACTGGTCGTGCGCCATTAAGACCAGGGAATACTGGTCGTGTGCCTTTAAGACCAGGGAAAACTGGACGTGTGCCTTTAAAACCCGGGAATTCTGGTCACGCGCCCTTAAGACCAGGGAATACTGGTCACGTGCCTGTAAGACCAGGGAATACTGGTCACGTGCCTTTAAGACCAGGGGATACTGGTCACGTACCCTTAAGACCAGGGGATACTGGTCACGTACCCTTAAGACCAGGGAATACTGGTCACGTGCCTTTAAGACCAGGGAATACTGGTCACGTGCCTTTAAGACCAGGAAATACTGGTCACGTGCCTTTAAGACCAGGAAATACTGGTCACGTGCCTTTAAGACCAGAGAATACTGGTCGTGTGACTTTAAGACCAGGAATACTGGTCATGCGGGTTAGGTAAAATCTCGCAGCGAGCGAGAAGCGCCAATTTAGGGGGCGGAGCTACAGGCACGACATGGGCGGAGCCTCGAAACTTCCATGATAGGCCCCAGCCGGGGCGTAAATTTCTGCAGCCGGCGTCAGCGTAAAAGTTAGGGGTGGTCACCCGTTGCTCGAGAAAATTGAGCGCTTCCGCGTCAGGCGCTAAGCGCCAGGAAAAAAGGCTAAGCCGCCTTGAGGCGACACAGTGCGCTTCTGTACCACATCGGCTGAAGCCGGGAGCAAAATTTGTTAGCCGACTGGAGCGTTACCTCAGGGAGGTGGCCACAGGGAAGTCTGAGACTGCCTGTCAATATCCCGCTGCAGAAGCCCATTGCTGGCAGAATCCACTTACCAACGGTGCGCGTCCCGGCATGGAGCCGCCGCGGATGTCGGGTATTGCAGCGTGGACGGTGCAGGGATAGAGAGATAAACCTCAATCCATCATCCCTTTGTTAAGGAGGTGGAGAGGAACCGTCCGCCTCCTTGTCCGCTTTCACAGTGGTGGAGGAGGCTGCCCGGACCATGGAGGGGGGCTTCTGTACATCCACGAAGTTCAGCCCATCGGGACCATGAAAGCACCTCCGCTCCTGAAAAGGATTTCAACTGCGGCCTAGTCCGGCTGCAAAAGCCGGGGACTAAATTTATGGAGCCTGCCGGTGGAGCGCGTCGGCGGGCCGCGCGCCGAATGATTGCCGCTGGCGTACTGGCCAGTGGCACCCCCAGGACCGCATCTTCCAGGCAGGCAGCGTGAGGAAGCATGGCCCCCGAGATCTGCAGGGCGCCTCTCGTCCCAGACGAGAAGCGCCGATCTAGGGGGGCGGGGTTACGGCCGTGGGAGGGATCTGCCCACTGCGGCCTACTCCAGCTGAAAAGCCGGGGACTAAATTTCCAGCCTGCCTGGGGATGCGCGGCGGCCGCAACAGAGCGACGCTAACCGCCGCAGTTCCCGACCGCCGGCGCCTGTCCCCAGGGGCTCTGCCGCAAGTACTGCCGGCGCCTACCCCATAGAGGCCACTGCGGCCTACTCCGGCTGAAGAAGCCGGGGCCTAAATTTATGGGCCCTGCCGACGATGTGCGGCGGCGGCCGCGACGGAGCGCCGCCGAGCACCACCGACCACCGGTCGGCGGTGCCTCTCCCTGGGGACCCAGACTGCATCGCTGCCGCTGAGGGGGAGCAGGGGGGAGTCCCCAGAAGGTACTTACAGCCGCCATCCCGGATCTCACAGGTCTGCTGGGCGCTTCTGTGAGTCTGTAAGCTCAATCCATGCACCCTGGATGGGGATGGAGAGGCCCCTGATGCATCTCTGTAGCAGAGGGGGGCTGCGGCACAACATCCCCTCCGGACTGCCTACGTCTCCAAATTACATCGCTGTAATGCAGGGTCCTGGAGGGGGTTGGGGGAAATCGGGACCAAAAAAGGAACCGTTGCCCTGGCGCAAACTTTTTTCGTGCGCCATACGTCGCAGGAGAGGGACGGGGAGGTATACTCGCCGTGCTCGCCTGTTGTTGGTTCGGGGGAGAGCGGACCTTATGAAAAAAAGGACCCGTCGCCCCCTTCACTCCGTTAAATAAAAAATTAAAAATTTACATAAAATTAAAAAATCAAAAATTAAAACAAAGATGGGGTCTGGGAAAAAAGACCCAAGTGCCTCCTAAGACACTAAGCAAGAACTGGTTAGCTGAGGGCCAGCAGGAGGGTGTATACTGCAGGGGAGGAGCTAACTTTCTTTGTATCACTTAGTGTCCTCCTAGTGGCAGCAGCATAACACCCACGGTCTGTGTCCCCCAATGAGGCGTAGGAGAAACATGTTTTTCCTATTTTCTGCAGTCTAAACCTAGGTTATGTCTTATGATTATGTGCGGTCTTATTTCTAGTCTGAAAAATATAATATAGTAAAGGTGAGCTTAATGTTTAATCAGCAGGAAACATTAAAAAAAAAAAAAAAAACTATAAAAAAAAAATGACTTGGCACTACCTTGGGCCCCGTTGACTTCTATTATGTGATAAATCGTGTTCTCTGATCAGGTTGCGTTTCCTTATTCCATGAGGAGGTGCAGTTTCCCCTCCTTACTTGTACCTTACGTGACGCAATAAATAAGACTTTTTACTATATTTGGAGAGCGCCCCTGGAAATTCTTCAACCTTGATGTGAATGTTTGCAGCATTTTCACACAGGTGACAATGGCCACATGGAAAAAAAAAAAGTAGCGCAACCAGATAATCTTCATTGGATAATAGAAGTCGACAGGATCCAAACGTAGTGCCAAGTCCTTTTTGTGACTTTTTGTCATGGGAGTAATTATTTTTCCTGTGTTAGATATCACGATATGAATCTTACCACTTTCTTCTTTTCAAATTCTGCTACATGGTTGATGGCAACAGCGGAGTAACCGACTGCAAGGGTGAAAGAGAGAGTAATAAGATGAAAGGTTTGAATGACGATTGGTCTGAAAATATTTGGGGCCTGTACCTACCTAGACAATCCATGGACCTCTATGGGGTCTGTATATTAGGACAGAATACTATGGTAAAATCAGCCAACATTAAAGGGAACCTGTCACCCCCCAGGCGTTTGTAACTAAAAGAGCCACCTTGTGCTGCACTAATGCTGCATTCTGACAAGGTGGCTCTTGTAGTTCGGGTCCCTGCACACACTGAAATAATCGCTTTAGAAGTTTGTCCCTCATACCTGTGAAATCGCCAGGGGGGCAGGTCTTTCCCCCCTAATCCAGAGGCCTCACAGCCGTCACTTATGGACTCTGCGAGCCGGGTGCCGCCTCCTCTTCCTTCAGTAGCGTCCCTGGCGCCTGCGCTGTAAGTTCGAAGGGCAGCGCAACTGCGCATGTCCGAAAAAAAAAAATAACAGTGCAGGCGCCGGGGACGCTACTGAACGAAGAGGAGGCGGCGCCCAGAGGCCATGATTGACGGCTGTGAGGCCTCTGGATGAGGGGGGAAAGACCTGCCCCTCTGGCGATTTCACAGTATGAAGGACAAATTTCAAAAGCGATTATCGCAGCGTGGGCAGGGACCCGAACTAAAAGAGCCACCTTGTCAGAATGCAGCATTACTGCTGCACAATGTGGCTCTTTTAGTTACAAATGCCTGATGGGGCGGTGACAAGGTTCCCTTTAAGGATATGTAAAGCCAGTGTTAAGGCCTCTTTCACACTTCCGTCTTTTGTCTCACGTCGAAATCCGTCGAGTTTTTTAAAAAAACAGGATCCTGCAAATTTTTCTGCAGGATCCTGTTTTTTCCCATAGACTTGTATTAGTGATGGATTGTGACAGATGGCCGTTTCATCCGTCGTGCTCTGGATCCGTTGGAAAATAGCGTTCCGTCGTGGAGAGAAAACGTTCAGAGGAAAATCGGTCAGTGACGGGTCCTGCGCTGTCCGTCGTTGGCTACAATGGAAGCCTATGGACGCAGAATCTGTCTCTCTCTCTCGTCCCCGGAATACCAAGTTCCATATCTACAGCTACATGCTCAGCCGACGCATTCGTCATAACACTGGGTGCGTTGCCTCCGTTGTATCACTATTTTACCGACATCCATCGTCGGCAAGTCTTCCCGACGCATTAGGACGGGACACTGCCGACGAAGTGTGAAAGAAGCCTAACCTGCAGACTAAAAGGCAGTTAACAGATCAGTAAACAGCAGCTTGTAAAATGTGAACGTTCTGACATAACGCTTCTACCTCCTACCTGTGTCTCGGTACATTAGCCAAGCCAGGCCCCTTCTCTCTGCCTAAAGGCCCCGTGTCACATAGCGAGATCGCTAGCGAGATCGCTGCTGAGTCACAAGTTTTGTGACGCAACAGCGACCTCAGTAGCGATCTCGCTATGTGTGACACGTACCAGCGACCAGGCCCCTGCTGCGAGATCGCTGGTCGTGTCGGAATGGCCTGGACCTTTTTTTGGTCGTTGAGGTCCCGCTGACATCGCTGAATCGGTGTGTGTGACACCGATCCAGCAATGTCTTCACTGGTAACCAGGGTAAACATCGGGTTACTAAGCGCAGGGCCGCGCTTAGTAACCCTATGTTTACCCTGGTTACCAGTGTAAATGTAAAAAAAAACAAACACTACATACTCCCCATCTGATGTCCGTCAGGTCCCTTGCCGTCTGCTTCCTGCTCTCACTGACTCCCGACCGTACAGTGAGAAGTGAGAGCACAGCAGTGACGTCACCGCTGCGCTCTGCTCTCACTGTACGGCGGCTCAGTCAGAGCAGGAAGCAGACGGCAAGGGACCTGAACACCGAAAGGTGAGTATGTAGTGTTTGTTTTTTTTGGTAACCAGGGTAAACATCGGGTTACTAAGCGCGGCCCTGCACTTAGTAACCCGATGTTTACCCTGGTTACCCGGGTGCTGCAGGGGGACTTCGGCATCGTTGAAGACAGTTTCAACGATGCCGAAGTCGTTCCCCTGATCGTTGGTCGCTGGAGAGCGGTCTGTGTGACAGCTCCCCAGCGACCACACAAAGACTTACCAACGATCACGGCCAGGTCGTATCGCTGGTCGTGATCGTTGGTAAATCGCTATCTGAGACGGGGCCTTTAGCAGGGATTCACATATTATTGGGTATTACTAATTTTTTTTTTTTTTTTTAAATGTATGGCATATCCACAGGATAATCATGTCCCACCCTCGGGACACATTCCCATCTCCAGAATGGAGGTCTCCCGATGCCCACCACATTCAGGCAGAGAATAAATGGCGGTGTCCGCACTTCTATGGGAGTTAGCTGAGTGTGCTCGGCTGTCTCAGTGACTCACATAGAAGTGAAGCATGTATACGTACAACCACCCGGTCATTCATTCTCCACATTTTCAGGTGAGTATGGGGTCCCTGACCCAAATAAAGATCCAGTTCCCGAATGTGGGGCCGCATCTATCAAACAGGGCGCATCCTGGGGTTGTGTCCTAGATGATGACTATTATTAAGTGGCCCTGGGAAACGGTGTATGAGCCGCTGTACTTACGGTGTGCCGCCATTTCAATAAGGCTTTGTAACTTCTTCACTTCCATACAGTTTGTAATGTTCAGGTCTACAAACACGGCCATGCTGAAAGAGAATCGGGCGTAGAAATAGAAGTATCATTCACCAAGTAACCTGTAAGGCGAGTCCCCCAGACACAAGACTGAGTCTAGCACTACAGGAAGCCAAAAAATGCAAGAAAACAATATGCTCCATCAGATGACACAAGATTCACTCACTACACCTTCATACCTATTAAATGTCCGAAACAAAACACCCTTGTGTGGCGGATCCTCAGGGCATGCTGTAGACGTCTGATGGGGGTCCTCCTCCTACCCCGCTGGTGGCATGGCCGCTGTGAGTGGAGAAGTGGCTGCACACGCGCATTCCCAACATTCTCTTCTATGGGAGTACTGAAAATATCCAAGATAACGTACACCACTATTTTCAGGACTCTCATAGAAGTGAATAAGGAGCCACACATGCAGGGCGGCCCCCTCATCACAGGGCGCGAGGCGGCCCCCCCATCACAGGAGCGCAGAGCGGCCCCCCCATCACAGGAGCGCAGGGCGGCCCCCCATCACAGGGGGAGCAGGACAGGTAAACAATTGGAATTATTTTATGGCATGTTCCTTGGATACATTACAGCAGCGGTGGCGGACCTGTGGCACGCAGTCCTCCCTGTGGGCACAAGCGCCATTGCCTTTCAGCACCAGTGGAGCAGCGGGTGAGGAGCCCAGCAGCGCCAGCCCTTCAGCTCAATCTGCATCCAAGGACACAGCTGAAGTGTATCGCAGCACACAAATATGCCGGGTCCATGCGCCGCAATACACACTGCTGGCCAATCAGAAGCCAGCAGCTGATGTCAGCACACACGTGATTGGTGCATGGCTGTGATGTCACGCACCGCCCCGTCACTTTGACGCTGATGTCAGCTGCCAGCTTCAGAAAACGACGCGGCGCCCTGGGGGAGAGGACGGAAGGCGAGGAGCCATGTTTATCGTGTTTTTTCTCTTCTATGTATTGAACAGTTGCGCCGGCCATATGGGGGACATATACCAGAACGGGGGAGCGTATACCTGGATGGAGGGGGTGGGGGGAGAGCACATACCAGGTTGGGAAGCACTGCCTTTATATCTGCAGTCTGGTCCACCTGCTCTCGTCTGTGGCTGCTCTCTGCTGCCCCGCCTGCTCTCATCTGTGGCTGCTCTCTGCTGCCCCGCCTGCTCTCATCTGTGGCTGCTCTCTGCTGCTCCGCCTGCTCTCGTCTGGCTGCTCTCTGCTGCCCCCGCCTGCTCTCGTCTGTGGCTGCTCTCTGCTGCCCCGCCTGCTCTCATCTGTGGCTGCTCCCTGCCTGCTCTCGTCTGGCTGCTCTCTGCTGCTCCCTGCCTGCTTTCATCTGTGGCTGCTCTCTGCTGCCCCCGCCTGCTCTCGTCTGTGGCTGCTCTCTGCTGCCCCCGCCTGCTCTCGTCTGTGGCTGCTCTCTGCTGCCCCCGCCTGCTCTCGTCTGTGGCTGCTCTCTGCTGCCCCCGCCTGCTCTCGTCTGTGGCTGCTCTCTGCTGCCCCCGCCTGCTCTCGTCTGTGGCTGCTCTCTGCTCCCTGCCTGCTCTCGTCTGTGGCTGCTCTCTGCTGCCCCCGCCTGCTCTCGTCTGGCTGCTCTCTGCTGCCCCGCCTGCTTTCATCTGTGGCTGCTCTCTGCTGCCCCCGCCTGCTCTCTTCTGTGGCTGCTCTCCGCCGACCCCGCCTCCTCTTGTCCATGGCTGCTCTTTGCTGCCTCCGCCCGCTCTCTGCATGAGCTGTTTTTTCTTAACTAAACCCCGAGTATTCAGGTTATATTGCCAGGTTGGCACTTTGTGATAAGTGGGTTTGGGTTGCAGTTTGGGCTCTCGGTCTGTATAAGGTTCCCCACCACTGCACTATGTGTTCCTGTGATGGGCGGACCCCCTTAATCAGTGACCTCGTCCCTCCGCACACATCAGTATCTCACAGCCACAAGGTAATTGGAGTTGTGTTTTTTAGGGTTTTGCCATTAAATTTTGCCCTCTGCCTTAGAAATAATGAGTTCTGCACCTGCCCTCCCCAGCGCTCCATGCTCTCACGCTGCAGCGGTGACACCACGTCAGCAGCCCTGCTACAATCACTGAGCTCACAGTCTTGTGCCCTATTCAGAAATCCCTGAGCTCAGTGATTGGCTGCAGCGCTGCTGACATTATGTCACTGGTGCAGGCAGAAAGGTGGATGCATGTGCCAGGAGAGCTCTGCTGCGCCAGGTCCGGCCAAAAGTCGCAGAATGTTTGGGCAGACTGATTACGCCACCGTGTTTTGGCAAGAATTCTGTTAAAAACAACCAAAATGAATCAGATGACGAGCTCTATGGCAACCAGAACGGCAGTCGTCCATGCAGCCATGCAGAAGCCTGGTAAAGCTGCATAACAATCCGCGTGGGAGCTGAAATGGTTAACACCTGGTTACCGGAAACAACGAGAACCGCATGAGCCCGATCGCTGCACGATCACCTACATCTGCTGCTGCTGCTCCCGCACGTGTCCGCTTCCCCACACAGAACGCAGCAGCGTCCACGTGATCCGGCAGTCACCGCTCTGACCAATCAGAGCTCGGTAACAGAATACAGGCGGGGTTTCCTGTACTGGACAACTGTCACATTCCCTGGGTGAATTCTTGTGCCGGTATCACGCACTGTATGAGAGCGGCTGGGATTCGTTAGCGGGTTATGTTACTTTTGCCCTTGTTGTGTGGCTGATCCCTGTATGACCACGTGGCTCGGTGTTTGGGTCTCGGCTATGACTGGAGACAGTGCCGGTGATTGCCGGTGGCCCGTGAGGAGCCGGTTGTGGGGTCTCGTTGTGAACCTCCTGCAGCCGCCTGTGAAATTGCATTCAAATAAATGGCCTCAAAATGACAGAAAAGTGTTTATTTCTTTCCTTCCACGTTCCAATCTATGAAGCAGCAATTCCACTGTTGTTTTTTTTTAACCTGTTCCCCAAGCACGAGTGAGGGGTTCTCTGTAGGCCTAAAGGGCTTTGTTCTAGCTAGTAGCCCCATCTCGGCGCAGTCACACGGCCGTGTAACACTGGCCACGGTGGCATCCCAATCCTCGGACTGGCCGGCGGCTCTGCTGACCTGCACATGGCAGCTTCGCGTATTTCTATGCAGCCCTCCTGCTCCGGTCAGCAGAGCCACCAGCCAGTCCATGCACTGCGATGCGATCGTCGTCCATTATATGGCTGACTGCAGGCTTAGGATGCCTGTCCCCGCCGAGGATAGATATCCTACACAGAAATGAGCGCCAATAAGTGACTAAATAAATAGTTTATTAGTGATGATGATATCTATAGAACTACACAAAAGAGGAGGGAGCTGGCTGGGAGGGTGATGCAGATTGGAGCATATAAATGTACATGCATTACAGTAATGAAACACTAGATGGCGCAGTAACTATAATATAAGCCAAAAAAACATGGAAAGCACTAAAGAACATGTAATGTAACCCACCACCCCACCAGGGATGGACAGCAGCCTTTCCCAAGATTTTAATCATTAACCAGGACAGCCATGATTTGGAGCGAGCACTATTAATGCTCATGCCAGTGAGGGAGGCGGTGACATGTAGAACCAGTGGAGCGAGTAATGCGCTGAGGCTAGAAGCTTTGGTTATACTGTCAGCTTAAGCTCACAGACTCCCTTTTATAGACTTATAAGATTCTAGTTTACACATTTGTTTCCTGATCATTGACCTGTCTAGACAGGCTGCCAATTACAGGATAAATGAGCAAAATGGTCAGGTTAATTGACTTATAAGCTTGCGGACATTAATCCTGTAACGCCAAGGACGAAGGCAAACAACAATACTATGAGCGGTCGCTCCATGCACATGAAATTGCGGTCAGCCTGTCTATACCGATTACTTGCAATTTAACAACCTATTGTCTTTCATACAACGTCTGCAGTTGGCCAGTGTGAATGCGGACGTATTCTTCCTGTTTCCCCATTATGCGGACCCTAAAACTACCCAAGCCTGTCATGTTACCTAATGGAGTTATCCAACACTTTGTGGTTTTTTTTTTTAGAGGGCCAAGAACTTACTGGCAGGCAGTTGCTAAGTACTTGCCTGTTTTGTCTTGCAGTGATCTGCTCCTGACTCAAAGCAGTCGGACAGCTCTTGCCGGCGATTCTTCCTCTTCTAGTGATGTCACATCGGCAGAGCAGCTTCTTCTCTTCTGCTCTGCTCTGCCAAGATGGCATCTTTGCCAGTATCATGCCGATTGACAGCCGGCTCCCCTTTACCTAACTGCAGAGAGCCAGCCATCAATCAGCATGACATCAGTCTCGGCAGTGATGTCCCGTCGACAGCAGAAAAGAAGAAAAAGAGCTGACCCCTTTAACTAGAAAGTGTAGTTGAATTAGTTTAATAACAATGTAAGAGATGTCAATCGTAATCAGAGAGCCACTGTGTCTCATTGTACTGTCTCTGAGACCACATAAGGGCATCATCACATTGTTACTGCATTATATGTGTCACTATTATTAATATATTATTATTATCATTATTAATAATAATTTCTATTTTTTTTCTCCAGTGGAAAATGTGGGTACACAAACTGGCAGTCCTGTCTGTGGCACTTTCAGGTGTATTCACCCACAAATGTCGTGAGTACTTTTGGGTTAGATTTCTTATTACTAGCAGTGACACATGAAATGACTTTAGGTCATCTCTTTATAAAACTGTCACAAAAGTGTTAAAATAATTGTTTATAGACAGAATATATGGAAGACTATGGGCGATGTTGGTATGCCTACTTTATTCTCCAAATATTTCCCAATGCTTGGAAATGACAGTTCAAGCTTCAAATGTACCGTATTTTTCGGACTATAAGACGCACCGGACCATAAGACGCACCCCAAATTTGGGGTGAAAATTGCAGAAAAAAAGATTTTTTATAAGATGGGGGTCCGTCTTATTGTCCGAATTTACAGTATCTTACCTGAGGGCTGGTGGTGGCAGAGCAGGGTCACAGGAGGCATGGCGGCGGCAGAGGTGGGGTGATGCGGTACGGCGTGCACCTGAGCAGGGTCCCTTCCTGCTTAGGTGGGTGACGCCACGGCCTGGTGTCCATGGGAGGGTGGCAGCAGTGGTTACCGACAGAGGTGCTGGGATGAGGAGGCACAGTGAGAAGTATGGCGTGAGAGGGGTCCCTTTCCCCGGTGAGGTGATGCAGCAGCCCGATAATGCAGCAGAGCCGGGTGAATCCTGTTGTTACCGCGGTGGCAGAGGTGTGGAGATGAGGAGGCGCAGTGAGCGGGGTCCCTTTCCCCGGTGAGGTGATGCAGCAGCCCCGGTAATGCAGCAGAGCCGGGTGAATCCTGTTGTTACCGCGGTGGCAGAGGTGTGGAGATGAGGAGGCGCAGTGAGCGGGGTCCCTTTCCCCGGTGAGGTGATGTAGCAGCCCCGGTAATGCAGCAGAGCCGGGTGAATCCTGTTGTTATCGGTGCGCGCGGCCATCTTCCTGAGGCCGCGCGTTCGCAGATGGAGCTCTGCTGCCCGGGGCTTCAGGAAAATGGCCGCCGCGATCCCCATCTGTGCACGCGCGGCATCCTGTGGCCATTTTCCTGAAGCCCCGGGCAGCAGAGCTCCATCTGCGAACGCGCGGCCTCAGGAAGATGGCCGCGCGCACCGACAAAAACAGGATTCACCCGGCTCTGCTGCATTACCGGGCTGCTGCATCACCTCACCGGGGAAAGGGACCCCGCTCACTGCGCCTCCTCATCTCCACACCTCTGCCGCCACACCTCTGCCGCCGCACCCCTGCCACCGCACCTCTGCCGCCACGGTCCACGGTAAGCGTGCATTGCGAATATAAGACGCACCCCCCATTTCCCCCCCTTTTTTTTGGGGGAAAAAGTGCGTCTTATATTCCAAAAAATACGGTATTTCCTTTTGATAATGGTAAACTTTTCTTTGTATTTACTCATGTGTTGCCTAAGAAAAATATGGTATTCGCCATAATATAACTTATTGTTGCATGCTACAAAGCTTCCTTGTGTGTGTAGCAGAGCACTCACCAGGTAGTGGAAGATTTCTGGATACATTAAGAGTGAGATAAAAGCCATAGGGAAACTAATCAAATGATGTTCTGCATACACACCAGGTTTTTTGGGGTGGGCTTTGGAAACTTTTCAGCTGTTTCCTTTAATATACAGTGGGGAAAAAAGTAGTCAGCCACCAATTGTGCAAGTTCTCGCACATAAAAAGAGGAGAGAGGCCTGTAATTGACATCATAGGTAGACCACAACTATGAGAGTCAAAATGAGAAAACAAATCCATAAAATCACCTTGTCTGAGTTGGCAAGATTTATTTTGCAAAGTATGGTGGAAAATAAGTATTTGGTCACCTAAAAACATGCAAGATTTCTGGCTCTTACAGACCTGTAACTTATTCTTTAAGAGGCTCCTCTGTCCTCCACTCATTACCTGTAGTAATAGCACCTGTTTGTACTTGTTATTAGTATAAAAGACACCTGTCCACTACCTCAGTCATACTCCAAACTGCACTATGGTGAAGACCAAAGAGCTGTTGAAGGATACCAGAAACAAAATTGTAGCCCTGCACCAGGCTGGGAAGACTGAATCTGCAATAGGCAAGCAGCTTGGTGTGATGAAATCAACTGTGGGAGCAATAATAGGAAAATAGAAGACATACAAGACCACTGATAATCTCCCTAGATCTGGGGCTCCATTCAAGATCTCACCCGGTGGGGTCAAAATGATCACAAGAACGGTGAGCAAAAATCCCAGAACCACGCGGGGGGACCTAGTGAATGACCTGCGTAGAGCTGGGACCACCGTAACAAAGGCTACCATCAGTAACACAATACGCCACCAATGACTCAGATCCTGCAGTGCAAGACGTGTCCCCCTGCTTAAGCCAGTACATGTCCAGGCCCTTCTGAGGTTTGCTAGAGTGAAAACTGTAGGAAAACAAGGAGCGCAAATAGGGTATTATCCCACGTTATACAATGTGCAATTTTGATCAAAAACTGCTCATCTGGTGGTGTAGAAACAAGGCTTGTTTGTCAGCTGCTGCAGATCCATGGGTCGGCAAGCGACCTAATTACAGCTATTATCCAGGGAGATAGTGGATTATATCTGTGCTGCCAGACAAATCAGAATACAAAATATGGTTGAAGAATGATGGTGGTTTATTCTACGCATTTCAAAGTCATCAGGACTTCTTCTTCAGGAAATACCACAAAGACAGTGCTGTTACATTGCTGTTACATTGCTTATACAGTGCCTTGCAAAAGTATTCCGCCCCCTGGAACTTTTCAACCTTTTCCCACATATCATGCTTCAAACATAAAGATACCAAATGTAAATTTTTGGTGAAGAATCAACAACAAGTGGAACACAATTGTGAAGTTGAACGAAATTTATTGGCTATTTTAAATTTTTGTGGAAATTCAAAAACTGAAGAGTGGGGCGTGCAATATTATTCGGCCCCTTTACTTTCAGTGCAGCAAACTCACTCCAGAAGTTAATTGTGGATCTCTGAATGATCCAATGTTGTCCTAAATGCCTAATGATGATAAATATAATCCACCTGTGTGTAATCAAGTCTCCGTATAAATGCACCTGCTCTGTGATAGTCTCAGGGTTCTGTTTGAAGCTCAGAGAGCATCATGAAGACCAAGGAACACAACAGGCAGGTCCGTGATACTGTTGTGGAGAAGTTTAAAGCCGGATTTGGATAAAAAATGATTTCCAAAGCTTTAAACATCCCAAGGAGCACTGTGCAAGCGATCATATTGAAATGGATAGAGTATTGTGGCGCCCCAGGGTCCTGGTCGTCACATTAGCATTGCTTTCATCACGAGGAGAGTGATGTTACGCTTGAAGGCAAGAAGGGATAACTGCAACCAGGTACCACAAACATGCAACACATTCACACTCCAGGCCACCAGGGGGAGCTTTTGATCCTACTTGCTAGGTGACTCCCCATATATACTGTATATATATAACTGGTAGTCTGTAGGGAAAGTGAGTGAGTTCCAGGAAGGTCCAGTCAGGAGACGGACTGGATCAGTCTGAGGCAGCAGAAGGGTTACGGAGCTGTGTAGCCGCAGTGCAGCAGTTTCCGGAGAGAGACATTGAGAAAGCCGAATTGATTGCAGTGAACGTGCAGGAGAGCAAAGCACAGGAGAGGACATCAGGGGGAGACCAGCCCCGAGCAGGCTGACTTCTTTTGAGGCGCAGAGACCGGTAGCCAGAACACCGAGGTTGTAGGGACATCTATGACTTACATCAGAGACCGGCAGGATAGCTGAACTCCACGTTACTTGTCCGACCTAATACCCAGGAGGCACGGTGGCAACCTCAGAGGCCAGGGTGTGCTTGAGTCCCTATAAACAGCCTCAAGCCAACAGTCATACGGGTTATGTCCTATCCTACCTGGGGGACAGAGAGAGAGATAACATCTGTGAGGACCTTATGTGGGGCTTTAAGCTGTAAGGGACTACACCACCGCGGCGCTAGAGGAAGCTTTTGATTTCCACCTGGGCAAGGGGACTCCTAACTTGCCTTCAAGCTGGCCAGACCCTGCCTGCCCTGTGATCTGGTGCTCTGGACTGCGGATGCTAAAGTCTTCAGTAAACCAAGGTAAAGAGACTGCCAACCTGTGTCCTCATTCTTTACTGCACTCCTCACCATCTTATATCTACACACTGGGAGCCCTGTGGATATACTTCAACTGTGGGAAGTTATATCATCTAGCTGCCATAACATCACACCAGAGGATCCCTTAAAGTAGCGTCGGTCCCCACTGACCGAATACCACAGGTGGCGTCACGAACACAAACTTTATTCCCTTTAAAGACCTTTCCCTTTTACATGGGCGCCCAGGGCCACGGACCGGGTCGCAGCCACCGTGACATCCCTGGCGGTCGACTCAGTATCATACCACTGCAAATCTACCAAGACCCGGCCGTCCCTCTAAGCTTTCATTTGAAACAAAAAGACTGATCAGAGATTTAACCAAGAGGCCCATGATCACTCTTGATGAACTGCAGAGATCTACAGCTGAGGTGGGACAGTCTGTCCATAGGACATCAATCAGTCGTACACTGCACAAATCTGGCCTTTATGGAAGAGTGGCAAGAAGAAAGCCATTTCTCAAAGATATCCATAAAAAGTGCAGTTTAAAGTTTGCAACAAGCCACCTGGGAGACACAGCAAACATGTGGAAGAAGGTGCTCTGGTCAGATTAAATCAAAATCGATCTTTTCTGCAACAATCCAAACGATATGTTTGGCGTAAAGGCAACACAGCTCATCACCCTGAACACACCATCCCCAATGTCAAAACATGGTGGTGGCAGCATCATGGTTTGGGCCTGCTCTTCTTCAGCAGGGACAGGGAAGATGGTTAAAATTGATGGGAAGATGGATGGAGCCAAATACAGGACCATTCTTGAAGAAAACCTGTTGGAGTCTGCAAAAGACCTGAGACTGGGACGGAGATTTGTCATCCAACAAGACAATGATCCCAAACATAAAGCAAAATCTACAATGGAATGGTTCACAAACAAACGTCTCCAGGTGTTAGAATGGCCAAGTCAAAGTCCAGACCTCAATCCAATCGAGAATCTGTGGAAAGAGCTGAAAACTGCTGTCCACAAACGACCTCCATCAAACATCATTCAGTTTTTGCTGTTTGCCAAGGAAGAATGGGCAAGAATTTCAGTCTCTCGATGTACAAAACTGATAGAGACATACCCCAAGTGACTTGCAGCTGTAATCACAACAAAAGATGGCTCAACAAAGTATTAAGTTAAAGGGGCCGAATAATATTGCACGCCCCACTTTTCAGTTTTTGAATTTCCACAAAAATTTAAAATAACCAATAAATTTTGTTCAACTTCAAATTGTGTTCCACTTATTGTTGGTTCTTCACCAAAAATTTACATTTGGTATCTTTATGCTTGAAGCATGATATGCGGGAAAAGGTTGAAAAGTTCCACGGAGCCGAATACTTTCGCAAGGCACTGTATAAGCAATGTAACAGCAATGTAACAGCACTGTCTTTGTGGTATATCCTGAAGAAGAAGTCCTGATGACTTTGAAATGCGTAGAATAAACCACCATCATTCTTCAACCATATTTTGTATTCTGAGTTGTCTGGCAGCACGGATATAATCCACTATCTCCCTGGATAATAGCTGTAATTAGGTCGCTTGCCGACCCATGGATCTGCAGCAGCTGACATACATACATTCAAAATTCAAAACGCGGCGCCAAGGAATCACCTGACGTGATGCCTGGGTTCATGACACATAGAAAAACAGTAAATGGTTTTACAAATATCAATTGATAATAATAATACGGAATTATCTCTCAATTACAGAATCTGTTATGATCCGGTGACCTTGGAGCCGAATGAAACTTTCTCTGGAGTGGGTGGAAACTGTACTGACCGCAGATCCTGAACTAACGCCGCAACTAGAAGTAGCCGTGGGGTGTGCCTGAAAAACCCTAGACACCTCGACACAGCCGGAGGACTAAATACCCCTATAGATGGAAATAGGAATACTACCTTGCTTCAGAGCAGACCCCCAAAGGATAGGCAGCCCCCCACGAATATTGACTGTGAGTAGGAGGAGAAAATACATACGCAGGCAGAAAACAAGATTTAGCAAAAGAGGCCACTCTAGCTAAATAGGAAAGGATAGGACAGAATACTAGGCGGTCAGTATTAAAACCCTTCACAAAATATCCACAGCAGATAATACAAAAACTTCCACAATCTAACTAAAGATGTGGAGTGAATATCTGCAACCCCAGAGATTCCAACACAGACTGAGAAAATACTGACACAATCTAAGCTGGACAAGAAAACACAAAAGAATAGCACTGAATTATGAAGGACACAGCATGTGTGCCAAAGAAACAAAACCAGACACTTATCTTTGCTAATTTGGCAGAAAGGCAGGAGGAACCAGGCAGAGGTCCAACACCTCCCAACAACAATTGACAACTGGCAAGGACTAATGAATCCTGCACGCCTAAATACCCCAGTCAGAACTGCAATCAGCAGATACACCTGACCAGGACTGCAACTCAGGGACAACTGCATTACCACCTACAACCACCGGAGGGAGCCCAAAAGCAGAATTCACAACAAGAATCATTTGGAAAGGAGAACAGAAAAATTTAGCAAAAATATATGTGTGTGCCTCTCACGGAAAATCATCGTGTTTGGAGGAGACAAAATGCTGAATTGCATCCAAAGAACACCATACCTACTGTGAAGCATGGGGGTCACAACATCATGCTTTTAGGCTGTTTCCCTGCAAAGGGAGCAGGACGACTGATCCGTGTACATGAAAGAATGAACGGGGCCATGTATTGTGAGATTTTGAGTGCAAATCTCCTTCCATCAGCAAGGGCATTGATATGTGGATGGGTCTTTCAGCATGATAATGATCTCTAGCACACCACCAGGGCAACGAAGGAGTGGCTTCGTAAGAAGCATATGAAGGCCCTGGAGTGGCCTAGCCAATCTCCAGATATCAACCCCATAGAAAACCTTTGGAGGGAGTTGAAAGTCTGTGTTGCCCAGTGACAGGCCCAAAACATCACTACTCTAGAGGAGATCTGCATGGAGGAATGGGCCAACATACCACCAACAGTGTGTGCCAACCTTGTGAAGACTTACAGAAAACGTTTGAGCTCTGTCATTGCCAACAAAGGATATATAACAAAATATTGAGATGCACTTTTATTAATGACCAAATACTTATTTTCCACCATAATTTGCAAAATAAATCTTGCCAAATCAGACAAGGTGATTTTCTAGATTTTTTTCTCATTTTGACTCTCATAGTTGTGGTCTACCTATGATGTCAATTACAGGCCCGTGTCATCTTTATAAGTGGGAGAACTTGCACAATTGGTGGCTGACTAAATACTTTTTTTCCCCACTGTAGGTATAGGGTAGATCTCTCCATAGTTCCTGCCCAGAAAGGATTTTGGGGGACAAAAGAAACTGCTTTGGACCTGCCAGTTGTGAGAAAAGTCAGATAGAGGGGTTATTAATATCTGAAATATATTTCCTATCCACAAGATAGGTAATAAATGTCTGACCAATGGGAGTCTCATCACTGGGAATCCCACTAATTAATAGAGAGGGTACCAGTTATTACTTACAGAGTACAACCACTCTGTTGTTTTCATTAACGCCATAAACATGCTCAATCATTTCTTTAATTAAATGCCCCATTTTTATTAATCCGGAGGAGGAAAGGTTGACTCTCGATAAGTGATAATTGTCAATTGGAGGAAACATCTGTAAATCATTAATTAAAGTAGAGTAGAAAAATGTTTGCCATACGTATGTGCTCAATGTTGTGTGAAGGAGAACCTGTACTAATAAACTACTCTAACTTTATTTCCATTCTTAGTGGATTCTTCTATTTCTGAGATGAAGCAAAACATTCTGAACATGTTGTCTTGCTGGGATGAAAACCCCAATAGTGACTCTAAATCTAAACCTGGGTATCCTGCTGGTGGAGAGGGCTATGGGTACAGGAGCTACAAGGAAGTGAAGAAATACGAAAACAATGCAAAAGGTGATAATTATGTAATTGTAAAGTATAAATGCAAGACATTTGTTCATTTTGAAACATCTTTAAGGCACAAAGTATAACAAATTATGACTATGATGACAATAATAGCTGCCAAAAAGACAGTACACAATAAGCATTTGGTGTTTATAATGGGTTGTTTTAGTGGCTTTATTGTCTTCTTCTTTTCACATTCAAATTGATCAGTTTCCAAAAAAAGTGAAGCTCAATAAAACATGTGATGTACAATATACGATTCTGCACACTGTGCTATAAAGAGCGTCTCAATACCATCTGGTGTGATTGTAGATGGAGTATACATGCTGACCACAGAAGATGGAGTGATGTACCAGACCTACTGTGACATGACAACTAGTGGTGGAGGTTGGACACTGGTGGCCAGTATCCATGAAAACAATATGAATGGCAAATGCACAGTAGGAGATCGCTGGTCCAGTCAGAATGGAGACAACCTCAATAATCCTAAAGGAGATGGTAACTGGGATAACTACGCCACATATGGCCTACCTGATGGAGCCACCAGTGATGATTATAAGGTCATTTGGCAAATATCTTTATTTTTCATTGTTCTACCCTTGTGATGCTTTAAAAACCACTTGTACCTTTACATTACCTGAATACATTATATTTATATTTTTTCTTGAATATTTGTCGTTAAAACATTTTTTCATAGAAATTAATAACTAAAAAAATCTGTATTGCTCAAACATACTGTATTTTTAGGCATGTATTAGAGCAAAGAGATTGAGCAGGACCCTGTGTAAGGTGCCGGAGCAATGTAGTCGTGGACGAGGTGCTACTTCCGCTGACTCTGGCACCCTACAAAACCATGCCCCAGTGTGCTGCTGTGTGTGGGGTGCATCACACTTACTTGTGGCCCATAGGTCTCCACTGGCTCCAGGCTTTAATCTCCCAGAACCTTTGCAGCAAACAACCCAAGGTACATTGAATTCGTTAGGGCCGATCGGGTTACAGTCTTTCCCACAGGTACCGGACATAATTTCAGCCCTAGTTTTTGGTTTGGGTAGATCATCTCTCTTGCTAACTCCTCTAGCACTAGGAATTCTTCTCCACTACAAAGCAGTGCACCCGGACTCCATCACTTCCCGTCTCTGAGAGTTTGAGTCCATCTTTCCCTGCACCTTCGCAGGCTTACTGCACCCAAAGGCCCCAATGTCCATCTTGAGTTTCTCAGGCCGATAGAGGGTTCTATGACAATCCACTGCCCCGAGTATCAGGCTCACATTGTCTCTAGCAACCTTTTGCCTATGACCACTGCTGTCACTTTACCACATGTTCTCTAACTGCCCTTGGCGCTTCCTGAACTTGGCAGTAACTCTCAGTTCCCCCCTCCATAATCTGGGTTGATCATCACAGTTAACTTTGTCTAGGCTAAACTGCAGCCCCAGCGGGTTTTACGTTCAGATAACATACATTAATATAAAATACATTTAACCCCTTAGGGTGTCAGAGAGTAGAACATCATCACCACCACCCCTACACTTGATCCAGTGGTTACTTTAACATTCCATTGCCGCAAGACCTGAGCACTGTGAACCTCCTACTACCTGAGACCTTCCTGGCACCTCTTCTGCCTTATAGAACTCCACAACTTCATGAAGCGGCAGAGCAGCCACCTGCTTATCAGACGAAGCGAACGGGGTCCCACAGGCAGTAGGAGGTTCACAGTGCTGTGGTCTGACTGCCATTTTCTACAGATGTGGTTACTTGACCAATATTCTGCAAATTGTTCAACTCTAGCATGTGTATCACATTTTCTAAATCTTAAAGGTGTTTTCTCATTTTGTATTTTAAGAAGAGCAGTGCTTCCTGCCTCTCAATTTCTTGTTTGCTGATGGGCAGAGCGCTCCTAAAGATTGACAGCCTGGACCAATGGTTATGTCACACAACTGCTCCAAACTGTGCAGTCTTCCATGATGCAAGCAGAGGAAGCTTTGCCTTTGTAGCCTCAGAGGAGCACAGGGGGGATTGAGGCTGGCTGGATACAGTGATCTGATGAGCTTCAAAACAGCACTTTCAAGCTCTGGAGCACAGAGTTTGCAAGTACAGTACACTCCTCTTGCCTAGGAACCGGGCCACCACTGACAGACTGCAGAAGTGGTCGATAACCTAAGCAATGAGAAGGAAACTTTAGAATTAAAAATCCCTCTGTTTTTGAGAACAGAAAGGAATTTCAGTAAGAGGTATATTGCAAGATTTACTTATTTTTACAACCTCAGTTTTAAAAAAAGTTGAGACACTGCATAAAATGAAATTGATGGCAATAACACATCTCAAAAAGGTTGGGAAAGGGTTAACAAAAGACTGTAAAAGTAGGTGAAACTAATGAAAAAGCAGCTGGAGTGTCAATTTTCATCTAAGTCACATTATTCTGTATAAAAAGAGCCTATTGGAGAGGCAGAGTCTCTCGGAAACAAATATTGTCAGAGGTTGACCTATCTGTGAATAACTGCGTCTAAAAATTTGAACAATTTCAGCAAATGTTCCTTAATGTAAAATTACAAAGATTTGGGAGATCCCATTATCTACAGTAAATAATATAATCAAAGGATCACAATCCCCTGTGCACATTGACTCTTCCAGAATCTCTGTTTCTTTTCATATTTCATACTGTATATGGTAGGATATTCAAAGTGTTTTAAAGGCTATGGTCCATATTGGATGCTTGTGATCTATGGGCATTAGTGTCTATTTCAAGGGCAGCTTTACACATCCTGAAAGTCACAATCAATGCTGGGTATTATACAGGAAAGGTATATATATACTGTATATTGTAGGGTTTCACTCGCTCATGTGCGATGGCTGACACTCAAGAGGCACGTTCCATCAAAAGTTCAAAGGTTTATTGCTCCATAAACCACATAGCAAAAACAGAAAACAAATGGCCTTTAGCTCAGGCAAAGAAAAAAACAAGTGTCCAGTCCTTCAGGCTCAGTCATGGAGCCCTAACGCACTCTGGAGGCTAACACCTCCACACATATATCCTCTGTGTTAAGCATTAGCCTTTCTTTTATAGGTCTAACCACACCCAGAACCCATGATTAGACATGTGGTTATGACATCACCACAGGTCCTGAAACACATATAGTTAGGCATGGTTACATCACAGCGGCAAGCCACCTATGTGACACATATCTCCTGTCGACTAGACAACCTTTAGCCACGCTACATACCTCCCCCCTCTGCTTAAAGCCGTGGGGCTTGGCACTTTCCCCCACTAGACAAGGGATTCTTGACAGGGCATCAGCATTACCATGCAGCTTCCCAGCCCTATGTTCCACATGGAAACAGAAGTCCTGCAGGGCTAAGAACCAGCGGGTGACCCTAGCATTTCTACCCTTCGTTTCCCTCATCCATCTAAGTGGGGCATGGTCGGATATCAGTCTAAATTTACGTCCCAGCAGATAATACCGTAATGTTTCCACCGCCCACTTTATGGCCAAACACTCCTTCTCTACGACTGAGTAGTTCTTTTCAGACGAGGACAGCTTCCTTCTCACATAGAGAACAGGATGCTCCTCCCCACGTAGTTCTTAGGAAAGGACTGCTCCTACCCCAACATCTAAAGCATCTGTCTGAAGAATAAACTCTTTCTTGAAGTTTGGGGCCTCTTTCATTTCTTGGAAGGCTGACTCTGTTTCTTCAGACCATTTAACCATTACTGATTTTGTCCCTTTTAGCAGATCAGTCAGAGGCGCAGCCATCGTGGCGAAGTTTGGGATGAACCTCCTGTAATATCCCACGATTCCCAGGAAGGCTTTAACTTGCTTTTTGGAAACTGGTTTTGGCCATGTTTGAATTGCCTCCACTTTACTGATTTGGGGTTTTATTTCTCCATGACCCACTATATATCCAAGGTACTTAGCTTCTCCTTTACCCAAGGCACACTTCTTCGGGTTTATTGTAAACCCCGCCTCTCTTATAGCATCAAACACCGTTGGACCTTTTCCAGATGACTCTCCCAGTCCGGGCTAAAGATGACGATATCATCCAGGTATGCAGCAGCGTATGCCTTATGGGGTGCAAGGATTCTATCCATAGCCCTCTGGAAGGTTGCCAGAGCTCCCTGTAGGCCAAACGGGATCCTGACATACTGGAAGCACCCATCTGGTGTAGAAAACGCCGTCTTCTGCTTGGCTTCCTGTGCCATGGGTATCTGCCAATACCCCTTCGTCAAATCCAAGGTGGTTATATACCTGGCGAGCCCCAGCCTTTCGATGAGCTCATCAACGCGGGGCATGGGATATGCGTCAAACTTGGAACTTCCTATAGTCGTTGCAAAATCTCCACTCCCCATCAGGTTTTGGGACCAGGACAATTGGGCTTGACCAACTGCTCTTGGATTCCTCAATGACTCCAAGCTTCAACATACGCTCCACTTCCTTGGAGATTATTTCTCGACGGGCCTCAGGAATTCGATAGGGCTTCACGTTCACACGCACATGTGGCTCTGTCAGGACCTCGTGCTCTATGACCTTCGTGTACCCAGGCAACTCAGAAAACAGGTCCCTGTTCTTCTGGAGTAACTCCCGGCACTGCTGTTTCTGGGCCTCGATAGCATCTCCGCTATAGTAACCCCTCCAACCTCACCTTCTGGGTTGCTTAGCAAAGATGGAGTTACTGCCGGCTCTCTATCCTGCCATGGCTTGATGAGGTTGACATGGTAGACTTGGATTGGTTTCCGTCTACCTGGTTGGTGAATTTTTGAATTTTATAGTTTACCTCACCAAGCTTCTCTACGACCTCATATGGCCCTTGCCATTTGGCCAAGAACTTGCTCTCCACTGTCGGAACTAACACAGTTTGAACTGCCTAACTCTTGCAGACCGGTTGTAGACCCTGGCCTGAGCTTCTTGTGCCTGGAGGATGTGTTCTTTCACGATAGGCATCACCTTTGCAATCCTCTGCTGCATCAGGGCCACATGCTCAATGACGCTTCTGTGGGGCGTAACTTCGGCTTCCCAAGTTTCCTTGGCTATATCCAGGAGTCCTCTCGGATGTCGGCCATATAGAAGCTCAAACGGTGCGAACCCTGTGGAGGCCTGTGGAACTTCACGAATGGGAAACATCAGATATAGTAAGAGTCAATCAGTCTCTTCCGTCTTTCTCTATAGCTTTTCTCAGCATGCTCTTCAGTGTCTTGTCAAATCTCTCAACAAGACCATCTGACTGGGGATGGTACACCGAGGTCCTCAACTGGGAGATTTTCAGGACTTTGCCTAACTCCCTCATCACCTTGCTCATGAAATGTGTCCCCTGGTCAGTCAGAATCTCCTTCGGCAGACCTGTCTGGGAAAACACATGGACCAACTCGCGGGCTATACTCTTCGAGGAAGAATTTCGCAGAGGAATTGCCTCAGGATAGCGTGTGGCATAGTCCAGGATGACTAATATATACTGATGGCCCCGGGCTGATTTAACTAAGAGACCGACCAAGTCCATGGCAATTCTCTCGAATGGTACCTCAATAATGGGCAATGGCACAAGGGGGCTCCGGAAATGAGGAGTGGGGGCAGTTAGCTGACATGTAGGGCAAGACCTGCAATAGTTCACTATTTCCCGGTGACACCCGGGCCAATAGAACCTCTGCACAACCCGTTCCTGCGTTTTTTCCACCCCTAGGTGTCCACCCAAGATGTGTGAATGGGCCGTATCCAATACCTTCCGTCTATATGGACCCGGCACTACCAACTGCTCTATCAACTCCTCCTTTATTTTCGTGACTCGGTACAACTCCCCATTCATCAGAAAATAGGGAAATCTTGTGTCTGCCCCTGGCTCCTGTACAACCCCATTAATAACTGTGACATTATTAAAGGCTTCCCTCAGAGTGGGGTCCCTATGTTGGGCAGTCCCAAAATTTTCACCGGTTACCTCTAACTCCAGAATGTCAGATGCAGGGGACACTTCCTCCTTATCCCCAACCAAGACACAAAAAGGAAACCTGTCTGTTTCTGGGTGTGGCAATACCTTTTAAGGGTTCATTGGTTCCCTACTCTTGCTAGCGACCTCAGAACCCTTACCCCACAAATCCCAATACAAACAGAAATCCCGACCAATAATTATAGGGTGCAACAAGTCCCGAACGACGCCGACTTCATGGGACTCAGTGCCACACGCCATTTCAATATCCACCCTCGCCATAGGGTAGTCCTTTGCATCACCATGTATGCACCGCACGCCAACCTTCTTTCCCGGGAGCAGGTGGAGAGGGAAAGTGGCCCTCACCAGGGTCACTAAGCTCCCCGAGTCTGACAGCGCCATTACTGCTCGACCGTTCACCTTTACAGAACACGCTTGAGGCCCCTCGTTGGGCGGAGAGTTCACACTGCAGGCTGGATATGCATAGTATGAACTGCGGCGGTCTATGCTGCAGTCCAACTGCTCAGTGGTCTGGGAACAACGGGCAGCTATATGTCCTGGCCCGTGCCACCTCCAGCAAATAATATCACCCATAGGGACCTTGGGCACCACCTCCCCCACCCTTTGTGACCTTGGACGCCCCACCCCTTTTTGGGACTCAGCACCTTTCTGGGACCCCCAGTACGGCATGGGCTGCCTCCCGAAGGAGCCTTCCATCCCTTGGTATCTCTCGACCAGTCCGATCAGTTCGTCGGCATTCTGGGGATCACCCTGGGCAACCCAAGTCTGTATGGACCTCGGGAGGGAATGCACAAATCATCATCACCCGTTCTATCATCTGTGCAGGTGTAGAGGACTCTGGCTGCAGCCATTTCTGGACCAGGTGCAACTGGTCAAACAATTGGGAGCGAGGCGGTTTGTCCCGGTGATAGGCCCACCAGTGAATTCGCTGTGCCCTAACAGTCAGTGTCACCCCCAAACGTGCGAGAATCTCGGCTTTCAATTTGTGATACTCCTTGGCATCCTGCAAGGTCAAATCATAGTACGCCTTCTGAGGTTCCCCCGTCAGGTAAGGCGCCAATACCTCTGCCCACTGCTCTGGCGGAAGTTTTTCCCTCTCAGCGACCCTCTCAAACACCGTCAGGAAGGCCTCAACATCATCTCCGGGAGTCATTTTCTGCAATGCGCGTCTTCCGGACGTGGGTGTCATCAGCCAGACCTGGGGTTGGGGTGCTTGTCTTGCCCTGGATGGCGGTTGCCAGAAGCTGCATCTGCTGCCGTTGCTCCTGCTGGTACTGTTGTATCTGCTTCCGTTGCTCCTGCTGGCTCTGCCGCTGCTCCTGCTGGCTCTGTTGTATCTGCTGCATCTAGAGTTGAGCGACTTTCATTTTTTTAAGATCGAGTCGGGTTTTGTGAAACCCGATTTTGTCCAGAGTCGAGTCGAGTGCAGTCGGCCGATTATCGCTAAAAGTCGGGGATCGACCGAAACACGAAACCCAATGCAAGTCAATGGGGAAGCATAGTCGGCAGTGAGTGGAGGCCAGGAAAACACCTACAGTGCCCATTTTAATGCCAAAAACATCCATTCTTGTTTCTGAAGCTTGTCAATCTTAATTAACTTTATAATAATAGTTGGGCATAGGGAATTGGGGGTCATTTGGCAAAAGTTGTGGGGGGAGTAGGGCTGGCTCAAGTTTTTCGTGAGCCCAGGAAATGCGGACTACATCACGGCGGTGTTGCAGGGAAAGGTAAGTATTTCAACGTTGCAAGTGCTGTGATCCTGAGCAAGCAGGGGGGGCCCACTCGTTCGCATTGGCACTGGCACAGGGCCCCTCAAAGTACAGCGGTGTGTTTGCATGGCGGGGGCGCCTCCCACCAGCAGCGACACTTTTGCGTACTCTGAGGGGCCCTGTGCCAGTGACGTCGCCAACGAGTATGCCCCCCCACCTGATAAAGGAACCTGCACTTTCATCTGCACCTTCCTCTCTGTCCCTGTGTAAGGTGGTATAACATGCGGGAAGGGGAACCTTACTTTCAGCAGGGTCAGATTTGGCTGTGTAGAGTATAAGGGGAATGTAGTGGTCTAGGTCAATGTACCAGCAGACTCATCTAGCAGTGGCTGGGCAATGGGCAGGATGAGGAGGAAACAGATATAGGGCCAAAGAATAAAGTAGGCTAAATGCAGTTCAAAATTGGTAACAGGACTAAACAGGCGGCATTGCTTTGTTCAGTGGAGTAGCAAACCCAAGAGCAGCAGACACTGTTTCAAGGGCCTAACCACACTAGTAGGCCAAATGCAGTTTAATATCTGATAGTATAGGGCGAAAGCCAGAATGTGGAAGCTCAGCTTTGTTCAGTTGAGGACAACACCAGGCAGGGGCAGACAGACACCTTTAGTAGGCCGGAACAGCCAATTTTTTTTAAAAAACAGCAGTTAGTAAGAGGCAGAAGGTAGAAGCTCAGCTTTATTCAGTTGAGGACAACACCAGGCAGGGGCAGACCCCTTTAGTAAGCCGGAACAGCCAATTGCATTTTTAAAAATGGTAATTTGGAACTGAAGGTTGAAGCTCAGCTTTATTCAGTTGAGGACAACACCAGGCAGGGGCAGACAGACACCTTTAGTAGGCCGGAACAGCCAATTGCATTTTTAAAAATGGTA
This sequence comes from Ranitomeya variabilis, assembly GCF_051348905.1. Classification (NCBI taxonomy): domain Eukaryota; kingdom Metazoa; phylum Chordata; class Amphibia; order Anura; family Dendrobatidae; genus Ranitomeya; species Ranitomeya variabilis. The sequence goes on along the minus strand of NC_135235.1, from coordinate 97,083,163 downwards.
ATTTGGAACTGAAGGTTGAAGCTCAGCTTTATTCAGTTGAGGACAACACCAGGCAGGGGCAGACAGACACCTTTAGTAGGCCGGAACAGCCAATTGCATTTTTAAAAATGGTAATTTGGAACTGAAGGTTGAAGCTCAGCTTTATTCAGTTGAGGACAACACCAGGCAGGGGCAGACAGACACCTTTAGTAGGCCGGAACAGCCAATGGCATTTTTAAAAATGGTAATTTGGAACAGAAGGTTGAAGCACAGCTTTGTTCAGTTGAGGACAACACCAGGCAGGGGCAGACAGACACCTTTAGTAGGCCGCAACAGCCAATTTTTTTTAAAAAACAGCAGTTAGTAAGAGGCAGAAGGTAGAAGCTCAGCTTTATTCAGTTGAGGACAACACCAGGCAGGGGCAGACCCCTTTAGTAGGCCGGAACAGCCAATTGCATTTTTAAAAATGGTAATTTGGAACTGAAGGTTGAAGCTCAGCTTTATTCAGTTGAGGACAACACCAGGCAGGGGCAGACAGACACCTTTAGTAGGCCGGAACAGCCAATTGCATTTTTAAAAATGGTAATTTGGAACTGAAGGTTGAAGCTCAGCTTTATTCAGTTGAGGACAACACCAGGCAGGGGCAGACAGACACCTTTAGTAGGCCGGAACAGCCAATTGCATTTTTAAAAATGGTAATTTGGAACTGAAGGTTGAAGCTCAGCTTTATTCAGTTGAGGACAACACCAGGCAGGGGCAGACAGACACCTTTAGTAGGCCGGAACAGCCAATGGCATTTTTAAAAATGGTAATTTGGAACAGAAGGTTGAAGCACAGCTTTGTTCAGTTGAGGACAACACCAGGCAGGGGCAGACAGACACCTTTAGTAGGCCGGAACAGCCAATTGCATTTTTAAAAATGGTAATTTGGAACTGAAGGTTGAAGCACAGCTTTATTCAGTTGCAGCTTCTTGGCAATAATATAAAGAAGACGAGACAGGACAACACTCGTTGGATGCCATATCTGTGTTTTCACTGGAAAAAAAACTGTCATTTAACTACTTGTAGGAGAAAGTTTTTGTAGCTGGAGGCCACTTTTTGTATTGTACCAGTTTTTGGTTGTATGTTTGGAACTGAAGGTTGAAGCTCAGCTTTATTCAGTTGAGGACAACACCAGGCAGGGGCAGACAGACACCTTTAGTAGGCCGGAACAGCCAATTGCATTTTTAAAAATGGTAATTTGGAACAGAAGGTTGAAGCACAGCTTTATTCAGTTGCAGCTTCTTGGCAATAATATAAAGAAGACGAGACAGGACAACACTCGTTGGATGCCATATCTGTGTTTTCACTGGAAAAAAAACTGTCAGTTAACTACTTGTAGGAGAAAGTTTTTGTAGCTGGAGGCCACTTTTTGTATTGTACCAGTTTTTTGTTGTATGTTTGGAACTGAAGGTTGAAGCTCAGCTTTATTCAGTTGAGGACAACACCAGGCAGGGGCAGACACCTTTAGAAGGACGGAAAAGCCAATTTTTTTAAAAACAGCAGTTAATCTGAGCCAGAAGGTAGAAGCTCAGCTTTATTCAGTTGAGGCCAACTTGAATTAGGGACTGCAGACAGACTTTGCAGGCTGTCCCTTGTGTGGACCATGCATCCAATACATTAACCCATTGAGCCACAAAGGACACGTAACCTTCCGTGGCCAGGCCTACAGGTCCATGTGTCTGTTGTCAGGTATACCTTTGGACTGACAAATTGACAGAATGCAAGGACAATGCGGTCTTTAACATGCAGGTGGAGGGGTGGGATGGCTTTTCTCGCAAAATAATTGTCAACTGGGTAGCTCATAGCGTGGTATATCGTAGTTCATCCTGGCTTTATTAATATTAAATTAAATTAAAAAATAGGCTCTATGCACTTTATAATTGGTTCCAGGGGTACACGGGCAGCAGTGGTCTGGTCAGTGGAGGCCTAGTGGAAGGAGGGACCGCAGACAGGCTTCGAAGGCCTAACATAATTAAATTGGGCTGGCTGTAGGCACTTTATAATTGGTTCCAGGGGTACACGGGCAGCAGTGGTCTGGTCAGTGGAGGCCTAGTGGAAGGAGGGACCGCAGACAGGCTTCGAAGGCCTAACATAATTAAATTGGGCTGGCTGTAGGCACTTTATTATTAGTTACAGGGGTACACGGGCAGCAGTGGTCTGGTCAGTGGAGGCCTAGTGGAAGGAGGGACCGCAGACAGGCTTCGAAGGCCTAACATAATTAAATTGGGCTGGCTGTAGGCACTTTATTATTAGTTACAGGGGTACACGGGCAGCAGTGGTCTGGTCAGTGGAGGCCTAGTGGAAGGAGGGACCGCAGACAGGCTTCGAAGGCCTAACATAATTAAATTGGGCTGGCTGTAGGCACTTTATAATTGGTTCCAGGGGTACACGGGCAGCAGTGGTCTGGTCAGTGGAGGCCTAGTGGAAGGAGGGACCGCAGACAGGCTTCGAAGGCCTAACATAATTAAATTGGGCTGGCTGTAGGCACTTTATTATTAGTTACAGGGGTACACGGGCAGCAGTGGTCTGGTCAGTGGAGGCCTAGTGGAAGGAGGGACCGCAGACAGGCTTCGAAGGCCTAACATAATTAAATTGGGCTGGCTGTAGGCACTTTATTATTAGTTACAGGGGTACACGGGCAGCAGTGGTCTGGTCAGTGGAGGCCTAGTGGAAGGAGGGACCGCAGACAGGCTTCGAAGGCCTAACATAATTAAATTGGGCTGGCTTTAGGCACTTTATAATTGGTTCCAGGGGTACACGGGCAGCAGTGGTCTGGTCAGTGGAGGCCTAGTGGAAGGAGGGACCGCAGACAGGCTTCGAAGGCCTAACATAATTAAATTGGGCTGGCTGTAGGCACTTTATTATTAGTTACAGGGGTACACGGGCAGCAGTGGTCTGGTCAGTGGAGGCCTAGTGGAAGGAGGGACCGCAGACAGGCTTCGAAGGCCTAACATAATTAAATTGGGCTGGCTGTAGGCACTTTATAATTGGTTCCAGGGGTACACGGGCAGCAGTGGTCTGGTCAGTGGAGGCCTAGTGGAAGGAGGGACCGCAGACAGGCTTCGAAGGCCTAACATAATTAAATTGGGCTGGCTGTAGGCACTTTATTATTAGTTACAGGGGTACACGGGCAGCAGTGGTCTGGTCAACGGAGGCCGATTGTAATGAGTGTCTGCCAGTTAGTAGTCCAAAACAACAACTAAATGTGAATGTCTCGCATTAAAACAAAACAAAAACACTAAAGGGTGCAATCATTAGGTTCAGGGGTGGGATCCTCTGCGTTGTTTCAGACCTACTAATTTTGCGCAAAGTATTTACTGTGGTAAATAGAGGACACTGCCCCTGACTATGTTAAGTACCATCATACATGTCAACACAATGGTATTGTCAGTGGCAGGTATGGAAGGATGTCAGCGCATAGACTTAACATTGGTGGAAGTGTGAGAGATAACTGTGGAAGTGGTAGAGCAATGTTTGACCTGGGGGTGGGTGAACTCTCTTGTGGCCGGCGTTACAGGCCCAAGGCCCCTCATGTTACAACAGTGTGTCTGACGTTGGGTGAGCACCACCACCGCCAGAGACACTTTATTGTACTATGAGGAACCCAGTAGCAATGCCGTCGACCAAAAGCGAGTACACCCACCTCTTCAGACAAACAGCAGTCTCACGGGTGCTTGCGCCAAGTCGCGATACCACGGCCCCGTGTGGGGAGTTTGGCCATTTAGGGAGGTGTAAACATGTCGTATGCTGGACAATCAGCTGCAGCAAATTAGACATTAGAAAAGTAATTCACAGTAGTCCACAGGCAAGAGCTTTTCATAGGAAAGCTAGGTGTCGGCTGGGCAAGGTGGGGCAAAAGATTTCGAAATCCAGTTGTGGTTCATTTTAATGAATGTTAGATCGTCAACATTTTGGGTAGCCAGACGAGTCCTTTTTTCGGTTAATATTGAACCTGCAGCACTGAATACTCTTTCTGATAGGACACTTGCTGCCGGGCAAGCAAGCTCCTGCAATGCATATTCTGCCAATTCTGGCCAGGTGTCTAATTTTGATGCCCAGTAATCAAATGGGAATGACGGTTGAGGGAGAACATCGATAAGGGATGAAAAATAGTTAGTAACCATACTGGACAAATGTTGTCTCCTGTCACTTTCAATTGATGCAGCAGTACCTGTCCTGTCTGCGGTCATAGCAAAATCACTCCACAACCTGCTCAGAAAACCCCTCTGTCCAACGCCACTTCTGATGTGTGCACCCCTAACACTCCTAGTCTGTTGCCCCCTTGAGCTCGTGTGAGAACGATCACGTGCGCTGTGTGCTGGGAATGCCTGAAGCAAACGGTCAACAAGAGTTGATTGTTTGGTTGCTAATATTAGTTCCAAGTTCTCATGTGGCATAATATTTTGCAATTTGCCTTTATAGCGTGGATCAAGGAGGCAGGCCAACCAGTAATCGTCATCGTTCATCATTTTCGTTATGCGTGTGTCCCTTTTTAGGATACGTAAGGCATAATCCGCCATGTGGGCCAAAGTTCCAGTTGTCAAATCTCCGGTTGTGATTGGGTGAGGGGCAGTTGCAGGCAAATCTACGTCACGTGTCCCTCAAAAAACCAGAGCCCGGCCTTGACACGCAACCAATTTCCAGTGCCCCCGGGAAAGGTTCCGCATTAAAAATATACTCATCCCCATCATCCTCCTCGTCCTCCACCTCCTCTTCGCCCGCTACCTCGTCCTGTACACTGCCCTGACCAGACAATGGCTGACTGTCATCAAGGCTTTCCTCTTCCTCTGGTGCAGACGCCTGCTCCTTTATGTGCGTCAAACTTTGCATCAGCAGACGCATTAGGGGGATGCTCATGCTTATTACGGCGTTGTCTGCACTAACCAGCCGTGTGCATTCCTCAAAACACTGAAGGACTTGACACGTCTTGTATCTTCGACCACTGCACACCTGACAACTCCATGTCTGCCATCCTACTGCCTGCCCGTGTATGTGTATCCTCCCACAAAAACATAACAGCCCGCCTCTGTTGGCACAGTCTCTGAAGCATGTGCAGTGTTGAGTTCCACCTTGTTGCAACGTCTATGATTAGGCGATGCTGGGGAAGGTTCAAAGACCGCTGATAGGTCTGCATACGGCTGGCGTGTACAGGCGAACGTCGGATATGTGAGCAAAGTCCACGCACTTTGAGGAGCAGGTTGGAGAACCCAGGATAAGTTTTCAATAAGCACTGCACCACCAGGTTTAAGGTGTGAGCCAGGCAAGGAATGTGTTTCAGTTGGGAAAGGGAGATGGCAGCCATGAAATTCCTTCCGTTATCACTAACTACCTTGCCTGCCTCAAGATCTACTGTGCCCAGCCACGACTGCGTTTCTTGTTGCAAGAACTCGGACAGAACTTCCGCGGTGTGTCTGTTGTCGCCCAAACACTTCATAGCCAATACAGCCTGCTGACGCTTGCCAGTAGCTGGCCCATAATGGGACAACTGGTGTGCAACAGTGTCATCTGCCGATGGAGTGGTTGGCCGACTGCGGTCTGTGGAAGAGCTGTAGCTTCTGCAGGAGGACGAGGAGGAGGAGGAGGATGGGGTGCGAACGCCTACAGCCAACTGTTTCCTAGACCGTGGGCTAGGCACAACTGTCCCGAAATTGATGTCCCCTGTGGACCCTGCATCCACCACATTCACCCAGTGTGCCGTGATGGACACATAACGTCCCTGGCCATGCCTACTGGTCCATGCATCTGTAGTCAGGTGCACCTTTGTACTCACAGATTGCCTGAGTGCATGGACGATGCGCTGTTTAACATGCTGGTGCAGGGCTGGGATGGCTTTTCTGGAAAAAAAGTGTCGACTGGGTAGCTCGTATCGTGGTTCAGCGTACTCCATCAGGGCTTTGAAAGCTTCGCTTTCAACTAACCGGTAGGGCATCATCTCTAACGAGATTAGTCTAGCTATGTGGGCGTTAAAACCCTGTGTACGCGGATGCGAGGATAAGTACTTCCTTTTTCTAACCAGAGTCTCATGTAGTGTGAGCTGAACTGGAGAGATGGAGATCGTGGAACTTGCGGGTGTGCCGGTGGACATGGCAGACTGAGAGACGGTTGGAGACGGTATTGTTTCCGCCGGTGCCCTAGATGCAATATTTCCGCCTACAAAACTGGTGATTCCCTGACCCTGACTGCTTTTGGCTGGCAAAGAAACCTGCACAGATACTGCCGGTGGTGCGGAAAATGGTGGCCTTACAGTGACGGAAGGGATGTTGCGTTGATGACTAGCTTCATTGGCCGAGGGTGCTACAACCTTAAGGGACGTTTGGTAGTTAGTCCAGGCTTGAAAATGCATGGTGGTTAAGTGTCTATGCATGCAACTAGTATTGAGACTTTTCAGATTCTGACCTCTGCTTAAGCTAGTAGAACATTTTTGACAGATGACTTTGCGCTGATCAATTGGATGTTGTTTAAAAAAATGCCAGACTGCACTCTTCCTAGCATCGGATCCCTTTTCAGGGATTGCAGACTGAGCTTTAACCGGATGGCAACGCTGTGCTCCAACAGGTTTTGGCTTTGACACGCGTTTTGGGCCAGATAGGGGCCCGGCAGATGGAACCTGTTGCGATGTTGATGCCTGCTGCGGCCCCTCCTCCACCTCCGCTTCTGAACTACTGCTGCCTGCACCCTGTTCCCCCAATGGCTGCCAATCGGGGTCAACAACCGGGTCATCTATTACCTCCTCTTCGAGCTCGTGTGCAACTTCGTCTGTGTCACTGTGTCGGTCTGTGGTATAGCGTTCGTGGCGGGGCAACATAGTCTCATCAGGGTCTGATTGTGGATCTGTACCCTGAGAGGGCAATGTGGTGGTCTGAGTCAAAGGAGCAGCATAGTACTCTGGCTGTGGCTGTGCATCAGTGCACTCCATGTCAGAATCTACTTGTAATGGGCATGGCCTGTTAAGTGTTTCACTTTCTAAGCCAGGGACGGTATGTGTAAAGAGCTCCATGGAGTGACCCGTTGTGTCGCCTGCTGCATCCTTCTCTCTTGTTGTAGTTTTTGCTGAGGAGGACAAGGAAGCGACTTGTCCCTGACCGTGAACATCCACAAGCGACGCGCTGCTTTTACATTTACCAGTTTCAGAAGAGGAGGCAAAAGAGCTAGAGGCTGAGTCTGCAATGTAAGCCAAAACTTGCTGTTGCTGCTCCGGCTTTAAAAGCGTTTTTCCTACTCCCAGAAAAGAGAGCGTTCGAGGCCTTGTGTAGCCAGACGACGAAACTGGCTCCACAGCTCCAGACTTAGGTGGAATATTTTTATCCCCACGACCACCTGATGCTCCACTACCACTACCATCATTACCAGCTGACAATGAACGCCCACGGCCACGACCTCTTGCACCAGACTTCCTCATTGTTTTAAAAAATTAACCAAAGTAACTTTATTTGTTGCTGTCAAACAACTTACACGGTGAGCTATAACTTCAGTATGATTTCTATATCCCTTAACAGGTTGGTGAGACCACAAGGAAAATCAGGCACAATGTTACACACTCTGTTTTCTGTGGCACAAAATCACAGAGATGACACACACGCAGGACTGTCACTCAAGCACTAATGTCAATATTATTCTCCCACCTATTTTTTTTTTTTTTTTTTTCTCAGGGAGACTTTAGAAACCAAATAAGATAAAATGTTTTTTTCAGGGACAATTTAGAAACCAAATACTAATAAAAAAAATAAAAAAATAAAATAGCCTTTCTATGGCCCACAATTAGAGAGAGAGAGGTGGCACACCCAGGAGTCAAGACTGGCACACAAGCTGAAAGGGCAATATTACTCTCCCACTGTTTTTTTATGTATTTTTTTTTTTTTTCAGGGAGACTTTAGAAACCAAATAATATTAAACAAAGCAAAAAAATAAATAGGCTTTCTATGGCCCACAATTAGAGAGAGAGAGGTGGCACACCCAGGAGTCAAGACTGGCACACAAGCTGAAAGGGCAATATTACTCTCCCACTGTTTTTTTATGTATTTTTTTTTTTCAGGGAGACTTTAGAAACCAAATAATATTAAACAAAGCAAAAACATAAATAGGCTTTCTATGGCCCACAATTAGAGAGAGAGAGGTGGCACACCCAGGAGTCAAGACTGGCACACAAGCTGAAAGGGCAATATTACTCTCCCACTGTTTTTTTATGTACTTTTTTTTTTTTTCAGGGAGACTTTAGAAACCAAATAATATTAAAAAAAGCAAAAAAATAAATAGGCTTTCTATGGCCCACAATTAGAGAGAGAGAGGTGGCACACCCAGGAGTCAAGACTGGCACACAAGCTGAAAGGGCAATATTACTCTCCCACTGTTTTTTTATGTATTTTTTTTTTTTCAGGGAGACTTTAGAAACCAAATAATATTAAACAAAGCAAAAAAATAAATAGGCTTTCTATGGCCCACAATTAGAGAGAGAGAGGTGGCACACCCAGGAGTCAAGACTGGCACACAAGCTGAAAGGGCAATATTACTCTCCCACTGTTTTTTTATGTATTTTTTTTTTTTCAGGGAGACATTAGAAACCAAATAATATTAAACAAAGCAAAAAAATAAATAGGCTTTCTATGGCCCACAATTAGAGAGAGAGAGGTGGCACACCCAGGAGTCAAGACTGGCACACAAGCTGAAAGGGCAATATTACTCTCCCACTGTTTTTTATGTACTTTTTTTTTTTTTCAGGGAGACTTTAGAAACCAAATAATATTAAAAAAAGCAAAAAAATAAATAGGCTTTCTATGGCCCACAATTAGAGAGAGAGAGGTGGCACACCCAGGAGTCAAGACTGGCACACAAGCTGAAAGGGCAATATTACTCTCCCACTGTTTTTTTATGTATTTTTTTTTTTTTTCAGGGAGACTTTAGAAACCAAATAATATTAAAAAAAAGCAAAAAAATAAATAGGCTTTCTATGGCCCACAATTAGAGAGAGAGAGGTGGCACACCCAGGAGTCAAGACTGGCACACAAGCTGAAAGGGCAATATTACTCTCCCACTGTTTTTTTATGTATTTTTTTTTTTTTCACGGAGACTTTAGAAACCCAATAATATTAAAAAAAAACAAAAAAATAAATAGGCTTTGTATGGCCCACTGAATGAGAGATGGCACACACAGGAGTGGCACACAAGCCCTGACTGAGGCCAATATTTTTCTCCCACTGATTGATGTAGTGTTTTTGTGTTGAGGTAGATTTTAGAACACAAATCAAGGAAAAAAATAAATAGGCTTTCTATGGCCCACTCAGTGAGAGATGGCACACACAGGGATGGCACTGTAGCAGAAATGTCAATCTTAATCTTCCACAAAAAAAAAAAAAAAAAAACAGGGACTGTCCTACAATTACTATCTCCCTGCAGTAATCTAAGCCAGGTATGGCAGGCAGCAATAGGAGTGGACTGATGCACAAATTAAATAAAAAGTGTGGACAAACAAAAAAGATAGCTGTGCAGAAAGGAAGGAACAAGAGGATATGTGCTTTGAAAAAAGCAGTTGGTTTCCACAGTGGCGTACACACAGCAATACAGCTATCACGGAGCCTTCTAGGGCAGCCCAATGAGCTACAGCGCTGAGGGAAAAAAAAAATGTAGCTTCCAGTGTCCCTGCACACCGAAGGTGGTGTTGGACAGTGGAAATCGCTACAGCACAAGCGGTTTGGTGGTTAGTGGACCCTGCTTAACGCTATCCCTGCTTCTGACGAAGCGGCAGCAACCTCTCCCTAAGCTCAGATCAGCAGCAGTAAGATGGCGGTCGGCGGGAACGCCCCTTTATAGCCCCTGTGACGCCGCAGACAGCAAGCCAATCACTGCAATGCCCTTCTCTAAGATGGTGGGGACCAGGACCTATGTCATCACGCTGCCCACACTCTGCGTTCACCTTCATTGGCTGAGAAATGGCGCTTTTCGCGTCATTGAAACGCGACTTTGGCGCGAAAGTCGCGTACCGCATGGCCGACAAGCACAGGGGTCGGATCGTGTTTCATGAGACGCCGACTTAGCCAAAAGTCGGCGACTTTTGAAAATGAACGACCCGTTTCGCTCAACCCTAGCTGCATCAACAGCCTGTTGGTCTCTTGCTGCTGTGACTGTGACTGGACCAAGTGTTTCAGCAGGTCCTCCATTTTCCCCGGCAATGCTTGCTGACTTACAACAGACTTGACCCAGGACATTCAATAATAGACTTACGTCTCCGCTGGGAACGCTGCTCGCATGTCTACCACCAATTGTAGGGGTTTCACTCGCTCAGATGCGATGGCTGACCCTCAAAAGGCACGTTCCATCAAAAGTTCAAAGGTTTATTGCTCCATAAACTACATAGCAAAAACAGAAAACAAATGGCCTTTAGCTCAGGCAAAGGAAAAAACAAGTGTCCAGTCCTTCAGGCTCAGTCCTGGAGCCCACTCTGGAGGCTAGCACCTCCACACATATATCCTCTTTGTTAAGCATTAGCCTTTCTTTTATAGGTCTAACCACACCCAGAACCCATCACATGATTAGACATGTGGTTATGACATCACCACAGGTCCTGAAACACATATAGTTAGGCATGGTTACATCACAGCAGCAAGCCACCTATGTGACACATATCTCCCGTCGACTAGACAACCTTTAGCCACGCTACTATATATATATATATATATATATATATATATATATATATATATATATATATACACACAGTGGGTACGGAAAGTATTCATACCCCTTTAAATTTTTCACTCTTTGTTTCATAGCAGCCATTAGGAAAATTCAAAAAAGTTCATTTTTTTTCTCATTAATGTACACTCTGCACCCGATCTTGACTGAAAAAAAACAGAAATGTAGTAAGTTTTGCAAATTTATTAAAAAAGGAAAATTGAAAGATCACATGGTCATAAGTATTCAGACCCTTTCCTCAGTATTGAGTAGAAGCACCCTTTTGAGCTAGTACAGCCATGAGTCTTCTTGGGAATGATGTAACAATTTTTTCACACTTGAATTTGGGGATCCTCTGCCATTCTTCTTTGCAGATTCCGTCATGTTGGATGGTGAATGTTGGTGGACAGCCAACTTCAGGTCTCTCCAGAGATGCTCAATTGGATTTAGGTCAGGGCTCTGGCTGGACCAGTCAAGAATTGTTACAGAGTTGTTCTGAAGCCACTCGTTTGTTATTGAAGCTGTGTGCTTAGGGTCATTGTCTTATTGGAAGGTGAACCTTCGGCCAAGTCTGAGGTTCAGAGCACTCTGGAAGAGGTTTTCATCCAGGATATCACTGTACTTTGCCACATTCATGTATCATTCAATGACAACCAGTCATCCTGTCCCTGCAGCTGAAAAACACCCTCATAGCATGATGCTGCCACCACCACCATGTTTCACTGTTGGGATTGTATTGGGCAGGTGATGAGCAGTGCCTGATTTTCTCCATACATTCCACTTATAATTATCACCAAAAAGGTCTATCTTCATCTCATCAGACCAGAGAATCTTATTTCTCATAGTATGGGAGTCCTTCATGTGTTTTTCAGCAAACTCTATGCGGGCTTTCATATGTCTTGCACTGAGGAGAGGCTTCCGTCTGGCCACTCTGCCATAGAGGCATGACTGGTGGAGGGCTGCAGTGGTAGTTGACTTTGTGGAACTTTCTCCCATCTCCCTACTGCACCACTGGAGCTCAGCCACAGTGATCTTGGGGTTCTTCTTTGCCTCTCTCACGAAGGCTCTTCTCTTACAATTGCTCAGTTTGGCAGGACGCCAGGTCTAGGAAGTCTTCTGGTTGTTCCAAACTTCTTCCATTTAAGGATTATGGAGGCCACTGTGCTCTTAGGAACATTGAATACTGCAGAAATTTTTGTTGCAGCTTTGGCCAGATCTGTACTTTGCCACATTTCTGTCTCTGAACTCCTTGGCCAGTTCCTTTGACCTCATATTTCTCATTTGGTCCGACATGCACTGTGAGCTGTGAGGTCTTGTATAGACAGGTGCGTGCCTTTCCAAATAAAGTCCTATCAGTTTAATTAAACACAGCTGGACTCCAATGAAGGAGTAGAACCATCTCAAGGAGGATCACAAGGAAATTGACAACATGTTATTTAAATATGAGTGTCTGAGAAAAGGGTCTGAATAATTATGACCATGTGATATTTCAGTTTTTCTTTTTTATTAAATTTGCAAAAAAAATTCTACATTTCTGTTTTTTTCAGTTAAGATGGGGTGCAGAGTGTACATTAATGTGAAAAAAAAATGAACTTTTTTGAATTTACCAAGTGGCTGCAATGAAGCAAAGAGAGAAAAATTTATAGGGGTCTGAATACTTTCCGTACCCACTGTATATATATATGTATATATATATACTGTGTATATATATATATATATATATATATATATATATATATATATATATATATATATATATATATATATATATATATATATATATATATATATATATCCTTGTACCGTGTTAGCCAGTGGATAGAAAAATATTTAGAATTGAGAGTCCTCAGTGGTTGAAACCTTTTAATGGCTAACTGAAAGCTTTCAATTTGTTACCATCTTTTCATTTAGCCATTAGAAGGTATCAACCACTGAGGACTCTCAATTCTGTGTATTATACAGAGATTTTAGAACAACACGAGTGATTGCGCGCTTTTTGGGCGCGCGCTGTGATTACGAACCACGCAATGGGGTGTACCCACACACCAGACTGGTGTATGTGCAGACTAATAGCAAACATAAATACCTGGTGTACCTCTCCTGCCACTCCTATATTGTGTATGAAAAGCTCTGTAGTTAATAATGTTCGGGTAGAGCTATCCGATAGCGCTATCCATGAAGAAAGTGAACGGGTAGAGCTATCCCATAGCCCTATTCCTAAAGGAAATGAACGGGTAGAGCTATCCGATAGCGCTATTCCTCAGTGTTCCTGAGCGTAAGCTATTTCACATGGCTGAGCGCACTTGGGATCTGCCCCCAAGGCACTGCCCATGCCCAATGTTTGGTCCGCAGATTGCGGCTAGGAGTTAGTCCTGCTTTTGTGTACAACATTTTTCGGCTTTTACAATTGTTAAAAAGCTTAATAAAAGACTTCTTTGTACACACAGTTGACAGTAAACCATTTGTCAACGTTCGGAATAAGTTTACCTTGCTTGTGTCCCTTATTTGTTGGCTTTTCCTTCCCCTGGAGAAAGCCACATATAACCGCCCATGTGAAAACACTGGGGGAGGCAAATAAATTCCTATAATATCCAAGGACTGTCCCTGAGATTTGTTGATGATCATTGCAAAAGCCAACATTACAGGAAACTGACGCCGTCGCTTCTGGACTGGCAAGTTTTTATCTTTGGAAGTCAGGTCAATTTACTGGTGTCCCAGCTTTTAGCCCTTGGTGTAATGCAGCATTATGGATGTGATCCATAACGCTGGCATAACTGTCGATGCGTAATGCCTTTTGATTTTGTTTTATATATTTGATCCTGTTGGATTCAATTTTGACGTAACTGTCAACGATAAATTGTTGCTTCAACTTCCCAGCATTTAAAAGGGGATTGAACTCATCAGGTATGGCAAGCCTGTATGCATAGTACTGCAACAGGGTAATTTTTTCTTGTTGAGCTTGATCCACTGGTATGGATGGTAGATGAATGTCACCAATTCCTTGATGTTGCACTTAGGGCAATTGGAGTTGTCAAATTTATTGTCCATCCACTGTCACCATATGGGAATAGAAGTGGATATGTCATTGCATCACACTTTCTGTGAAGAAAGCTGATTTGAACAGTTTGGTTTTCACTTTTGAGATTAACTCTGATGTCCCTATTAAATGGGGGTTCACCCATTGCATTTTGATAAATTATAGCTACTTCATTGCACCTTGGTGCATTGTAGCTCCTCTGGTCATCATTGTAGTCATTTATAATTGACATTGTTATTTCGAGTGGATCGCCATTTTCTAATTCAGCAATCCTCTTTTCCTCTATTTCAAATTCCCTCATCATTGTGAAGGCTCTTGCGAGTGAGTTAATTGCTTTAATTTTCTCTCCAAGAGATGATAGTAGTGCTGGGAGGCACTATTTATTTGCTTGACTTCTTGTACTTATTGCTTCTTCACTGTCCAAGATATAAATCTGGGCAAACTTGGCATTACTACCCACAGCGGGATGCAATGGGGCAGTTCTGTGGTAAATTTGTCCATGAATTCGAAAACAGTATGGACCATGCCCATGCCCATGCGCTACTTGTACTCCCATTGATGCCAAAGCAAGCGAGCTATTGTATTGCCTTATATTAGCCATAAAGTTATTGGAGTGCTGATGCTCTCCTTTCATCAACTTGACAAATTGATCATCCATACGAATGGGACGTAATTGGATGCGCCCTCTCTTGCAGCAGGAAGGGAATGTTTTCTCCTGCTCCATTTCGTCTTTGAAATTTTTAGATTGGCAGAACTGACATCGAAATGTCTGTTCGCCAACATAGTGCTCTTCAATACGTGTCTCATCAATTTGATTGAGAAGTCCTCTAGCGGCAAATGTAACTTTGCAAGTAGCGCTTGCATTTTGGACACGTATTCTATCTTGTTCTCTTTCTTGTGAAGTATGTGTATCACTTCGTGCATTGCGTGTTGCTCGCTGTTGTGCAGCATTAGATGCTCTACGTGATTCAGTTACTTCATTCGTTTTTCTTGCTCTGGCCGCCCTCTGTCGAGCTGCATCAGCAATTCTTCAACAATTTCATTCATCTTCTGTTTCATTAAGACGCAGGTTACGCATCCGTATGCAATTCGCAGCAGCGCACTCAATTTGATCCATCTTTGCAGTGTTGCCTCACAGTGTTGTCTCACAGGCTAACATTCAAAAAAGGCTTATGCCTTAACTCGCCACCAGGGGGAGCTCCTCTCCTTAGGTATCCATGGTTACGCCCAACTGTGGATGACTCATTGTGCACAGACACACGGACACCTCCAAATTAGGTATATTGATATGCTCTCATTCAGATAACTTCTGATCAGGGGGGGCATAATGATCGCTATCGAAGAAGTTGTGACCGCCACCTGGGATGGGCCCAGGATGAGAGACATATATACCAGGAAGCAGCCTAGGATGGGGGACATTACTACATAATGGGGAAGGAGGTGCAACAAGTATGTCCTTATAGGATTTTGAATGCTATAAGAGCTCATACATCTGTCCAACATGCAGCGGGTGGGAGGCTCTGTCCAAATCTTGCACTGGGGCCCATCTGACTCTAGTTGCGCCACTCAGCATAAATACAGCAAGATAATACTTAACACTATACTGTATCCATTAGAATGGCATGACATTTCGGAAGATGAGTTTGAGTAATGAACTGGGTTCCTGCAGTTGACATTCCACCAATATAAAATATTTGGCGAATTATAACATGAAAAATCCAGCAAAGAAGATCCGGGACTGTGGAGCAGCCAGAATCCTACATCAGGCAAGAATGGGGCAACATTCCTCCCCCTAAACTCCAGCTATTGGTATCCTCACATTCCAGTTGTTTACAGACCATTCAAAAAAGAAGTGCGGGTGCCACACAATGGTAGACCTGACCCTTTTTGAGATGTGTTGCTGCCATCAATTTCTAAATCAGTTAATTTTCTTCAATAAAAATGGAAAAATATCTAACTTTCTACCTCTGATTTGTCTTCTATGTTCTGTTGTAAATAAAATGCGTCCCTAAGAGATTTCCAAATCACTACATTCTTGTTTTCATTACATTTTACTCAGCATCCTAAATTTGGGGTTGCACACGCGCTCTTGCAATTTTACTTGTTTAAGAAGATGACAATAACCCTTTAAGTTGTACCTTCTGAACATTCATAAACATAATAGCTCTTGATTTAGTTTTATTTTTTTATTGACTATACCAAAGTAAATTAGCATTTATTGAATTCTTTAGGATTTTCTTTTCTTTTAAAATAGGCTCGGTGGTAGAAAATACTTTCTACCCCTCAGGGTTTTATATTTATCATGATGGAATAAATTGGTATTTAACCTCCTTTCATCCAATATAATCCAAGTACATGTAACAAAGTCTTATTTGCCGTTCTAGAACCCTGGTTATTATGATATCACTGCTGAAGATCTGAGCTTGTGGCACGTTCCCAATAATACACCCTTGTCCCAGTGGAAGAATGCCTCTCTCCTGAGATATCGCACAGACAATGGCTTCTTTAGTCAAGAGGGTGGTAACCTCTTCGAGTTGTACAAAGTGAGTGCTCCATAAAATGTGACTTCTCTTATAGTGGCTGTATGCTTATAATAAGAAAAAGGATTTTTATAAAAAAATAAAATGATGGCCTTGTTAAGAAATTAGTCGCCATTTCCCATTTACAGAGGGCTGTGTAAACAGTAATGAGCATCTGAGCTACCTTTGAGGTTCTAACGTTAGTCTTGAAAGCTTCATATTTCCGATTGCACAATTGATCTAATGGCTCACTAGAGATCAGTAGAAAAGTGAAAGATTTACTATATAGACACCCATTAGTAAGAAGAGCATCTTGCTACCAGCAGAAAAGCTATTGCAGAGCAGGAGATACTTCTCGTGTCCTGGGATTCTCTACGGTCTGACCCAGCCCTGTATTACTTTACATCTATATGTACAAAAGCGTAGAAACACAGAAAAGCAACATGCCTGGTAGCCATCCTTAAAGGTTTTTTTCCCCAAAATAACACCTATCCCCATTTCTAGGACAAGGGATAACTTGCTGATTGCTGGAGGTCCGGCTTCTGGGATTCCCACAATATAGAGAATAGGAATCTGCAGACCCATCTTGAATGGAGAGGAGATGCCATGCTCGGCCAGTGCTTCATTCATTATCCATAAGACTGCTGGAGAAGGCCATGTGCAGAGCATCATTTTGGAGCTTCAGAGCCCCATTCTCTGAATTGTGGCAGTCCAAGCAGTCGGAACCCCAGCGATCAGCAAGTTATCGCCATCCTGGGTTTAGGACAATTTGTCATTTTTGGATTAACCCTTTAAGAACAGTGGTTACAATGCTGGACGATTGCTGTAAACTAGATTCTACACTTTTAAAGGGAAACTGTCAGTAGAATCAACCCTTCTAAGCCATCTATATTGGCATGTAGGCCATAGGAAGCTGAATAACATGACACCTTGATATCTGTGATCTGATGTCTTATTCAAGAGAAATCCATGTTTTTCTTATATGTAACTGAGCTGGTAAGATCTAAGAGCCAGACAGTAATTTGCATGAGAATCTGCCTCCAGAGATTATTGGAAATAAAAGGGGGAGTTACCAGTGTGAGACATGTAACTAACACAGAACAGGTGAACTGAACTTTGTCTCTTTACAAACCCATTTTTGCAGCTCCTGAGCTCTGCCGTATTGTAACAATATTGTTCGCAGATATCAAGGTGTCATTTTATTCAGCTTCTTATGATCTACATGCCTATACATACAGCTTAGGAGGGTTGATCCTACTGACAGATTTCCTTTAAGCAAAATAAAAACATAATACACTGTGTGCAGAATTATTAGGCGAGTTGTATTTTAGAGGATTATTTTTACTATTGATCAGCAACTACTGTATGTTCTCAATCAGCGCAAAAGACTCATAAATATCAAAGCTTAATATTTTTGGAAGATGGAGTGGGTTTTTTTTAGATTTGGCTTTCTTAGGATGATATCTGTTTGTGCAGGTAACTATTACTGTGCAGAATTATTAGGCAACTTAATGAAAACCAAATATATTCCCATCTCACTTGTTTATTTTCACCAGGTAAACCAATATCACTGCACAAAATTTAGAAATAAACAATTCTAACATGCAAAAGCAAAACCCCCAATATAGCCACCTTTCTTTATGATGACACTCAACAGCCTTCCATCCATAGATTCTGTCAGTTGCTTGATCTGTTTACAACTAACATTGCGTGCAGCAGCCACCACAGCCTCCCAGACACTGTTCCGAGAGGTGTCCTGTTTTCCCTCCATGTAGATCTCACATTTTATGAGGGATCACAGGCTCTCTATGGGGTTCAGATCAGGTGAACAAGGGGGCCAAGTCATTATTTTTTTTTTCTTTGAGACCTTTACTGGCCAGCCACGCTGTGGAGTAGTTGGAGGCATGTGGTGGAGCATTGTCCTGCATGAAAATCATGTTTTTGTTGAACGATACCGACTTCTTCCTGTACCACTGCTCGAAGAAGTTGTCTTCCAGAAACTGGCAGTAGGTCTGGGAGTTGAGCTTCACTCCATCCTCAACCCGGAAAGGTCCCACAAGTTCATCTTTGATGATACCAGCCCATTCCAGTACCCCACCTCCACCTTGCTGGCGTCTGAGTCGAAGTGGAGCTCTCTGCCCTTTACTGATCCAGCCTCTGGTCCATCCATCTGGCCCATCAAGAGTCACTCTCATTTCATCAGTCCATAAAACCTTTGAAAAGTCAGTCTTAAGATATTTCTTGGCCCAGTATTGATGTTTTATCTTATGTTTCTTGTACAAAGGTGGTCATTTTTCAGCCTTCCTTACCTTGGCCATGTCCCTTACTATCGCACACCTTGTGCTTTTTGATACTCCAGTAACGTTGCAGCTCTGAAATATGGCAAAACTGGTGGCAAATGGCATCTTGGCAGCTTCACGCTTGATTTTCATGGGCAGTTATTTTGCGCCTTTTTTGCCCAACATGCTTCTTGCGACCCTGTTGGCTATTTGCCATGAAACGCTTGATTGTTCGGTGATCACACTTCACAAGTTTGGCAATTTCAAGACTGCTGCATCCCTCTGCAAACATCTCACAATTTTGGACTTTTCAGAGCCCGTGAAATCTCTCTTCTGACCCATTTTGCCAAAGGAAAGAAAGTTACCTAATAATTAAGCACACCTTATATAGGGTTTTGATGTCATTAGACAACACCCCTCCTCATTACAGAGATGCACATCACCTGATTTACTTAATTGTTAGTTGGCTCTCAAGCCTGAACAGCTTGGAGTAGGGCAACATGTATAAATCATGTAATCAAAATACAACTTACCTAATAATTCTGCACACAGTGTAATCTTTTGGATCCTCTCTTAGAAATATC
The DNA here is from genome assembly GCF_051348905.1 of Ranitomeya variabilis. Classification (NCBI taxonomy): domain Eukaryota; kingdom Metazoa; phylum Chordata; class Amphibia; order Anura; family Dendrobatidae; genus Ranitomeya; species Ranitomeya variabilis. Next base: position 97,064,059 of record NC_135235.1, on the reverse strand, counting down.
CAGTGGTGTACAATGCTGGAAGCTGCCTTGCAAACAATGGACCTGCTATCCCCGTTGTGTATGACTTTGGAAGTGCGGAGAACACAGCATTATATTACTCGCCAAATGGAGCAAGTAAGATCTTGTATACTTATACAGTAATATAATGCACAGTGAAGATGTACGCCATAATATTTGCTTCTGTACCCCTCTACAGAAGAGTTCACTGCTGGTTATGTCCAATTCCGCGCTATTAATGCAGAAAGAGCTGCCCTGGCTCTGTGCCCAGGTGTGAAGGTGACTGGATGCAACGTAGAACACGTGAGTATTACATTATAGGAGAACTAGCTCAATTTTAGTAGATATATATACATTTATCATCTGTCATTATTAAAGGGGTTGTTCCACTGAACCAGTGCATGGTGGAGCCTTCCCACCTCTGCTCTATTCATTCTGTAGAGAGAGGATTCCAGCAAGATGGTGTGATCTAGGCAAGTACAATCCACATTTATTAATTCATTTTAAACGCAACTGAGCATTCACAACGTCCAGCAGCTTGGATAATAGAGCTACACGTTTTATCTGTTTCTATCCTTACTCATTGTATAGCATCCTGGTGCTCGAGCCTTAATTATATACAAAGCATAAAAAACACGTCTGTCTCAAACCAATAAGAATTAAGCAGTCAAGATAAATCACCCGAAATTGTTAAAGAATCAAAAACAAGGTGGGTGGGATGGGGCCATAAAAAGACAAAATCTAATAGATTGTCTTTTATTGCAAAAAATAGTGTTCACACTTTAATATTGTAGAATAATGTCCTGTCTAATGTTTAAACCGTCTGGAGTCCTAGTATTTAATTTAGAGATCCAGAAGGAGTCTCCGTTTATGATGATTCTCCTATAATTACCTTCCCTGGCAGGTTTAAATACTTTTTCTATACCTTTGAACTTGCGATCCGATAAATCTCCCTTATGGCATTATGAGAGATGACGTGACACTGCGGAGATGTTAATGGCCGTTGTATTAATTGCCTTGGACATATGTTTCAATGGCCCTATATTGCATCCAACGTACTGGATGCAGCATTGTATGCAATCTATAAGGTATATAACTCCGGCAGTGCTGCAATTCACAAAATGTTTTACGGGAAAAGATTGTCCAGTGGAGAAGGCGGAAAAAGTATTAGATTTATGGACATGTGTGCATGAAATACATTTAATGGTACTACATTTCAAAAATCCTTTTAAAGAAAGCCAAATAATCTCGGGGATAGTAGAGATCCGAAAGCCAGTGCTCTTATAGCTGTGTATCTGATGTCCGTTTTTTTCCAGGATTTTGGTTAATTTTGAGTCTTTTTTTTGTTTTTATTTTTAGGATGTCTTGATATTGTGGACTAAATTATCTGGATAATGTTATAATTTTGTTTTGTTTGGTGTTTAAATTGATAACCTTTGTTCTTTCAATATTTTTTGTGCCATTGTCAAGTAAATTTTTTGGGTAACTTGATTGTGAGCATAACTTAAAATGGCCAGTCCATACCCTCTTTGTGAGAGTCTATTTTTCATTATGTGAGAGTCTATATTTCATTAATTGTGATCCACCCGCAGCTGTTAACCTGTTAAATGCTGCTGTCAATCTCTGACAGCAGCATTTAATGTGATTGCGCCGGAAACGCTTCACTCTTCCCGCCCTTCGGCGCCTGTTTCACATGACCACGGGTTGCCGATGGGTTGGCATGACAACCCGGGGTCTGCAACAGACCCCTGTGGTTGTGATTGCCGGATTGCTATGAGCGCCGCCCAGCGTTTGGCGCTCATAGCAAGTGAGCATTTCTGCTACACACAGGCAATCTGATCATCGCCTGTATGTAACAGAGGCGATCGGATTATCGCAGCTTTTAGTCTCCCATGAAGACTATTGATTAAAGAGAAAAGTAAAAAAAAAGTTTATAAAAATATTTAAAAAATACAAAAGTTAAAATCACCGCCCATTCGCCCCATTCAAAATAAAAGCAAAAAAAGCAAAATGCCAGAATTACATTTTTTGGTCTCTGCAACATTGCATTAAAATGCAATAACAGGCGATCAAAAGATCTTATCTGCACCAAAATGGTATCAATAAAAACGTCAGCTCGGCACACAAAACTAAGCCCTCACCCAGCCTCAGGTCAGAACTTTGGATTTTTTTTCACCACTTAAATAAAAAAAGAATCTATACATGTTTGGTATTTACAAACTCGTAATGACCTGGAGAATCATAATGGCAGGTCAGTTTTAGCATTTGGTGAACATGGTAAAAAAAAACGAAGAACATTTGTGGAATTGCACTTTTTTTTGCAATTTCACTGCACTTGGAATTTTTTTTCACGTTTTCCAGTACACGACATGTTAAAACCAATGGCGTAGTTCAAAACTACAGCTCATCCCACAAAAAATAAGCCCTCACATGTCCATACTGACGGAAAAATGTTATGGCTCTGGGAAGAAGGGTAGCGTAAAAAAAAACAACGCAAAACTGATAAATGGCTGCGGCATGAAGGGGTTAAAGTGTAAACACAATTTTTTTTTGCAAGAAAAGACAATCTATTAGATTTTGTCTTTTTATGACCCCATCCCACCCACCTTGTTTTTTGTTTTTTAACGATTTCAGGTGATTCTTCTTGACTGCTTCTTTCTAATTGGTTTGAGACAGACATGTGTTTTTTATGCTTTGTATATAATTAAGGCTCGATGCTATACAATTAGTAAGGCTAGCAACAGCTAAAACATATAGGTCTATTATCCAAGCTGCTGGACGTTGTAAATGCTCACTTGCTTTTAAAATGAATTAATAAACGTGTATTTTGCTTACCTTGATCACACCATCTCTCTGGAATACTCTGTCTTCTGATTCATGTTCAAGCCGCACCCAGGGCTGTTCCATAGACGGCATCTAGCCTTCACATCAACGCTGAGCTGACTTTATCTCTCTCTACCCCTTGCATAATGATTCATTCTGTAGGGGTCTGCCAGAAATAACTGAGCTCTGTTGTCAGTTGTGTCCGATAGTCCCATAGACAATAAATGGAGTGGAGGTGCCTGCACTACTTCCACTCTGTTAAGATGAGGCTCTGCTGTCTACCGTTCTCGGGATCATGAGGGTCTCAGAAGTTGAACCTCAAATGATCAGTGAATTATAGCATAACGAGTAACTGAAAATCTTGTCACAGCCCCTTTAAATCCGTAATGACACTGATTAAAGAGAAACAGTCATTTGATTCATGCTGCCCAAACTACAGTCAATCAGAGCCTGGCTGTGTAAGGAGGATGACCAGGCTGCGGGTACCTGCGTTATGCCGGGTCTGGAACTGTCGAGGGTGTATTTAGTGTTGCCGGGGGGAAAAGAATGAGGAACCGGACAGGTCCCATGACCCGGGGAGAGGGGGCGTCGCTAAGCCAGTCAGTGAGCAGGAAGCGTGGGAAAGGGCGTTCAGTTTCCCGCCGGCGGTGAGAGCAGAGGGAGGTGTACGGTGCGCTCTGCAGTTACAGAGGCAGTGAAGAGACGTGCCCCGGCAGAACTTGCACAAATGCTCCGTTGAGACAGTGGATGTGCAGAGCACCGCACGCCCGGCTAAGCAGAGTGCAGTGCTTGCGCTGAGAAGTGGGGGCCAGGTGCAGGACCCTGAGGTGCTTCACCATTTTTAATAGACGACCAGCAGCACCCTTGTTGGACAGAGACTCATGTAGCGATCCCCACTTCGGCTGCACAGATTCATGGACTAGGGTCTCTGCAGGCAAAACCGATGTCGGCCCATTGCCGCCAGAAGCTGGACCGTGATTTTTGTTTTTCATCCATTTGAGGACACCACGCTGGCTGTTGCTGGTACTCCAACTCCCATCAGACTGTGTGTGGATGAGGATCAGAGAAGACTACAATAAGTGGTGTTTAAATATTAGACTGTCGCGTTAACTCTTTAACCCCCTTGATTTTTGTTTATTAACTCCCTGCAACGAGATCTGTTTCATCCTTTTGTTAAAAATTAAATAATATTGTTATACAGCATTGTTCTGCAATCCCTGTGTTACTGCATTTTTTCATACCTGCTTCCAGCCGCACAATGGGAAGTACCATGGCACGTAAAAGCTTGAGTACCCCTGGGTACAATGACTCTTATTGTGAGCAATTAAGCAAGTTGAAGTTGAAATGATCTCTAAAAGGCCTAGAGTTAAAGATTAGGGATGAGCAAGTATGCTCAGTGATACTCGGATATCGCTCAAGTATCTGGGAGCTCGGATGCGCTCGGCACTCAATGAGCATTGGCTGGTGCTTGGATGTAATGCTCAAATCCCTGCCCTGCACAGCCAATAAACATGCAGGGATTGCCTGTCAGTCACTGTAATGTCGTAGTCATATTGGTAGTGGCATTCCTGTGATTGGCTGGCTGTATTACCTTATGAGAGGTTATATAAAGACAGGCATTGCCACGCTTGGTACACTGACACCACAGCACAGCTCAGGAAAAGTTCGTATTGGAGGGAGAGAGTGCTTGTCCAGGCCTGCGTGTGCACGGTTCAATTTTTCAGAGTCCTCTAGCTCTTCTAAGGGCTAATCTTGTGATTTGCTGTTTGCATCAGATACATTATGCATTTAGCCAAGGGATAGTTGCCGGGAGAGTAGTAGAATAAAGGCACAATGCAGGGCTGAGAGCTTCACAGTCCTTTGATAGATATATAGCAGCTGCACAAGACCAGATTTCTTTAGGGGGGGCGAGGCAGGGGGTAAAAAATGTACTATACTGTCATCCATACAGCATTACGTGATTTGTGGTACATTTCAGTGTTATATACCACTCCAAAAAAGCATAGAAAAATTTGTCTGGATTCAATTACTCATCCATAGAGTGTTATGTGCTTTCTGTTACATTTTGGCAGTATATAAAACTAAAAAAAAGACTTCAAAAATCTTTTATGGATTCAATGATTCATCCATACCCTTTAACGTGGTACTTTTTACATTACGGTGGTATATAAAACTGAAAAAAAAACTTTACAAAACTTTTTATGGATACCATGATTCATCCACACACTGTAATGCAGTTCTTGTTACATTATGGTGGTATATAACACTCAAAAAAGCATTGAAAACATTTTCCGGATTCAATTAGTCATCCATACAGTTTAACATAATCTGTGTAAAATTAAACTGTTATAAATTTAAATAAAAACACTTGGCCTGTACATTTCACAAAATATTTTTGTTTCCCAAATTTACTTTTGTCTTATATACTGTATAACCTGGTTTGTGTGAAATTTCGTTTGTTTGAAAAAAAGCAGGAAAAATTGGCCTGCTACAGGTGTACACATTTGGTTGTTCAAAAATTGACTATTGTCATATATACTATAGAACTTGGTTTGTGTGAAATTTCATTGGTTAGAAATACACACAATATGCCGTGCTACAGATGTACAAATTTGGTTGTTTCATAATTGACTATTGTCATATATACTGTAGAACCTGTTTTGTGTGAAATTTTATTGGTTTGAAATAATTAGAATATATGACCTGCTACAGATGTACAAATTTGGTTATTAAACCCCTTTCTGCCATATGACGTACTATCCCGTTGAGGTGGTCTGGGACTTAATTCCCAGGGACGGGATAGTATGTCATGGGGAGATTATTACAGCTGACATCCTGCACTATGTGCCAGGAGCGGTCATGGACCGCTGCCGGCACATTAACCCCCGGAACACTGCGATCAAACATGATCACAGCGTTCCGTCGGCATATGGAACCATCGTGCAGGGAGGGGGCTAGCGTTGTTCTGAGCGTCTCCTCCCTGCAGGCCCCAGATCCAAAATGGCCGCGGGGCTCCTTCCGGGTCCTGCAGAGATGTGGCTTGCAAGCGCCTGCTAAGAGCAGGCATCGGCAAGCCTGCAGCACTGCCTTTCAGATCGCTGATCTGACACAGTGCTTTGCAAAGTGTCAGATCAGAGATCTGACACTATTGCATGATGTCCCACCCTGGGACAATGTAAAAAAAAAATATTTACATGTGTAAAAATCCTAAATAAAGAAAAAAAAATATATATATATTGCTCCAATAAATATATTTCTTTATCTAAATAAAAAACAAACAAACAATAAAAGTACACATATTTAGTATCGCCGTGTCCGTAACGACCCGACCTATAAAACTGTCCCACTAGTTAACCCATTCAGTGAACACAGTAAAATTATTATCATACCGCCGAACACAAAGTGGAATAACACGTGATCAAAAAGACTAATATAAATAAACATGTTACCGCTGAAAACGTCATCTTGTCCCACAAAAAACGAGCCGCCATACTGCGTCATCAGCAAAAAAATACAAAAATTATAGTCCTCAGAATAAAGCAATGCAAAAATAATTTTTTTTAATACAAAATAGTTTTTATCATATAAAAGCACCAAAACATAGATAATTATATAAATGAGGTATCGCTGTAATCGCACTGACCCAAAGAATAGAACTGCTTTATCAAATTTACCACATGTGGAATGGTATAAATGCCCCCCCCCCAAAAGAAATTCATGAATAGCTGGTTTTTGGTCATTCTGCCCCACAAAAATCATAATAAAAAGCGATCAAAAAATGTCACGTGCCCGAAAATGGTACCAATAAAAACATCTACTCGTCCCGCAAAAAACAAGACCTCACATGACTCATGGACCAAAATATGGAAAAATTATAGCTCTCAAAATTTGGAGACGCAAAAACTATTTTTTGCAATAAAAAGCGTCTTTTAGTGTGTAACAGCTGCCAATCATAAAAATTCGCTAAAAAACCCCTGCTATAAATAGTAAATCAAACCCCCCTTCATCACCCCCTTAGTTAGGGAAAAATAGTAAAATAAAGAAAATGTATTTATTTCCATTTTCCCATTAGGGTTAGGGTTGGGGCTAAAGTTAGGGTTGGGGCTAAAGTTAGGGTTAGGATTACATTTACAGTTGGGATTAGGGTTAGGATTACATTTACAGTTGGGATTAGGGTTAGGATTAGGGTTAAGGGTGTGTCAGGGTTAGGGGTGTGGTTAGGGTTATGGTTGGGATTAGGGTTGTGTTGGAGTTAGGGGTGTGGCTAGGGTTGGGATTAGGGTTAGGGGTGTGTTGGGGTTAGGGGCGTGGTTGGGATTAGGGTTAGGGGAGTGTTTGGTTTTGGGGTGTGGTTAGTGTTGGGATTAGGGTTAGGGGTGTGTTTGGGTTTCAGTTAGAATTGGGGGGTTTCCACTGTTTAGGCACATCAGGGGCTCTCCAAGCGCGACATGGCGTCCGATCTCAATTCCAGCCAATTCTACGCTGAAATAGTAAAACAGTGCTCCTTCCCTTCTGAGCTCTCCCGTTCGCCCAAACAGGGGTTTACCCCAACATATGGGGTATCAGTGTACTCAGGACAAATTGGACAACAAATTTTGGGGTCCAATTTCTCTTGTTACCCTTGGGAAAATAAAAATGTGAGGTCTAAAAAAACCTTTTTGTGGGAATTTTTTTTATTTTCACAGCTCTGCGTTATAAACTGTAGTGAAACACTTGGGGGTTCAAAGTTCTCACAACACATCTAGATAAGTTCCTTAGGGGGTCTACTTTCCAAAATAGTGTCACTTGTGGGGGGTTTCTACTGTTTAGGCACATCAGGGGCTCTGCAAACGCAATGTGACGCCTGAAGACCATTCCATCTAAGTGTGCATTCCAAACGGCGCTCCTTCCCTTCTGAGCTCTGTCATGCTCCCAAACGGTGGTTCCCCCCACATATGGGTTATCATCAGCGTACTCTGGACAAATTGTACAACAACTTTTGTGGTCCAATTTCTCCTGTTACCCTTGGTAAAATAAAACAAATTGGAGCTGAAGTAAACTTTTTGTGAAAAAAAGTTAAATGTTCATTTTTTTTTAAACATTCAAAAAATTCCTGTGAAATACCTGAAGGGTTAATAAACTTCTTGAATGTGGTTTTGAGCACCTTGAGGGGTGCAGGTTTTAGAATGGTGTCACACTTGGGTATTTTCTATCATACACACCCCTCAAAGTGACTTCAAATGTGATGTGGTCCCTAAAAAAAATGATGTTGTTAAAATGAGAAATTGCTGGTCAAATTTTAACCCTTATAACTCCCTAACAAAGTAAATTTTGGTTGCAAAATTGTGCTGATGTAAAGTAGACATGGGGGAAATGTTAGTTATTAAGTATTTTGTGTGACACTCCTTTGTGATTTAAGGGCATAAAAATTCAAAGTTGGAAAATTGCTAAATTTTTGCCAAATTTTCATTTTTTTCACAAATAAACGTAGGTAATATCAGAGGAACTTTTAACACTATCATGAAGTACAATATGTCACAAGAAAACAATGTCAGAATCATCAGGATCCATTGAAGCGTTCCAGAGTTATAACCTCATAAAGGACAGTGGTCAGAATTGTAAAAAATGGCCCGGTCTTTAACGTGCAAACCACCCTTGGGGTTAAGGGTTAAAAATTGACTATTGTCATATATACTGTTGACTTTGGTTTGTGTGAGATTTTATTGGTTAGAAATAAGTACAAAAAAATGGCCTGCTACAGGTGTGCACATTTGGTCCCTTGGTACTCATTCCCCAGTCACCTCTATTTCTCCAGGTGTGGCATCCCTGCCGTGTACCAGCTTGTGTCCAGAAACATCATCCATGCCCTTACCAACATGATTACTATGATTATCCACTTAATGACTGACATGTGGACAAGTGCTTGTGGCGAGGGACGCTACATTTCCCTGACGGCACACTGGATGAACATTGTGGAGGCCGGGCCCAAGTCCCACCCTGAAAGGGCACATGTGCTACCGATGCCAAGGATTGATGGCCTTAATTCTATCAGGGTTTCCTCCACTTCCTACATCAGTTCCTGCTTTCGCCTGTCAACAGAAAGTGCTGACAGGCTCACTCTGGTAAAAATGAACAAAACCCGGATCAGCCCCTGATTTTCCATATGACCAGGTGACAGCAGCACATGAAGTGTTTTTAATCTTCAATATTTGAATGAGTCCCGCCAGTTGTTCCCTTCAAGGGCCTATGGATGACTGGATGACCCTACTTATAATTTTTTCTGGCTCTGCACTTTGTGTGAAGCCTTTATGAGTGTAGGAGTACATCAACTACACTTTTTTAAAATATTTTAGTGAGGCCAAAAATTTGTTGCCTTCAAGGGTCTGTGGATGACTGCATTACCCTCCTTATCAATTTTTCCTGACTTTGCACTGTGTGCAAAGCCTTTATGAGTGTAGAAGTGCCACAACTACACTTTGTTCACAATATTTGAATGAGATTCTACAGTTGGTGCCTTGAATGATGTATGGATGACCCTGCTTGTAATTTGTGGCAGATTTTGCACTGTGTGAAGAGCTTTTATGAGTGTAGAAGTATCACAACTACAGTTTGTTCACAATATTTGAATGGTGTATGGATGACCCTGCTTGTAAATTTTGGCAGTCTTTGCATTTAGAGCATAGCCTTTATGAGTCTAGGAGTACCATCACATGACAATTTGATCAGATGTGTAAGAGGCCATCCTTTATATCTAATACAGGGTGCATCTGAGTGCCCAATTTTTGGCACTTCTTGCTTCCTTCATATATTGCAGTGAAATTTCCAATTTATCAAAAATTCAATTTTGGTTTACTTAAATTTTTATTTTTTAATTCCTTTTTAAATCTTGCCTTATATACAAGTCATAATAATGAAAAAATATTTTTTTTCCTGTAAACAACAAGTTACCATATCTTGAATGTTATTTTGAATGTTTTATTGTCAGTCCTTAAAGTGGAGTAAAAGTGTAACACGATTGTTCTCACCAGTGATGTGGGAGTCAGAGATGCTTCCAGGGGTTGTATCCATGCTTGTCTCCTTCCTTTCAGCACTTTTTCCAACTTTTTCAACATTTTCACTGACCTCCAGAATTCTTTGTTGGGTCTGCCAGAAAAATGCTTGAATTTCTCAGTGACTCTTGTTATACTCATTACTAAAAACGAGCATCCAAGAATTAGGAAATGCTCAGTTCGAGTAACGAGCATCAAAGAATTTTAGTGCTCACTAATCTCTATTAAACCCTTTACCCCCAAGGGTGGTTTGCACGTTAATGACCGGGCCAATTTTTACAATTCTGACCACTGTCCCTTTATGAGGTTATAACTCTGTAAAGCTTCAAAGGATCCTGATGATTCTGACATTGTTTTCTTGTGACATATTGTACTTCATGATAGTGGTAACATTTCTTTGATATTACCTGCGTTTATTTGTGAAAAAAATGGAAATTTGGCGAAAATTTAGAAAATTTCGCAATTTTCCAACTTGAATTTTTATACAATTAAATCACAGAGATATGTCACACAAAATACTTAATAAGTAACATTTCCCACATGTCTACTTTACATCAGCACAACTTTGGAACCAAATTTTTTTTTTGTTAGGGAGTTATAAGGGTTAAAAGTTGACCAGCAATTTCTCATTTTTACAACACCATTTTTTTTAGGGACCACATCTCATTTGAAGTCATTTTGAAGGGTCTATATGATGGAAAATACCCAAGTGTGACACCATTCTAAAAACTGCACCCCTCAAGGTGCTCAAAACCACATTCAAGAAGTTTATTAACCCTTCAGGTGTTTCACAGGAATTTTTGGAATGTTTAAATAAAAATGAACATTTAACTTTTTTACACAAAAAATTTACTTCAGCTCCAATTTGTTTTATTTTACCAAGGGTAACAGGAGAAAATGGACCCCAAAAGTTGTGAGTACGCTGATACCCCATATGTGGGGGTAAATCACTGTTTGGATGCAAGGGAGAGGTCGGAAGGGAAGGAGCGCCATTTGACTTTTCAATGCAAAATTGACTGGAATTGAGATGGGACGCCATGTTGTGTTTGGAGAGCCCCTGATGTGCCTAAACATTGAAACACCCCACAAGTGACACCAATTTGGAAACTAGACCCCCTAAGGAACTTATCTAGATGTGTGGTGAGCACTTTGACCCACCAAGTGCTTCACAGAAGTTTATAATGCAGAGCCGTAAAAATAAAAAATCATATTTTTTCACAAAAATATTTTCGCCCCCAATTTTTTATTTTCCCAAGGGTAAGAGAAGAAATTGGACCCCAAAAGTTGTTGTCCAATTTGACCTGAGTACGCTGATACCTCATATGTGGGGGTAAACCACTGTTTGGGCGCATGGCAGAGCTCGGAAGGGAAGGAGCGCCATTTGACTTTTCAATGCAAAATTGACTGGAATTGAGATGGGACGCCATGTTGCGTTTGGAGAGCCACTGATGTGCCTAAACATTGAAACCCCCCACAAGTGACACCATTTTGGAAAGTAGACCCCCTAAGGAACTCATCTAGATGTGTTGTGAGAGCTTTGAACCCCCAAGTGTTTCACTACAGTTTATAACGCAGAGCCGTGAAAATAACAATTATTTTTTTTCCCCACAAAAATTATTTTTTAGCCCCCAGTTTTGTATTTTCCCAAGGGTAACAGGAGAAATTGGACCCCAAACGTTGTTTTCCAACTTGTCCTGAGTACGATGATACCCAATATGTGGGGGGGAACCACCGTTTGGGCGCATGGCAGAGCTCGGAAGGGAAGGAGCGCCATTTGGAATGCAGACTTACTGTAGATGGATTGGTCTGCAGGCGTCACGTTGCTTTTGCAGAGCCCCTGATGTAACTAAACCGTAGAAACCCCCCACAAGTGACCCCATATTGGAAACTAGACCCCCCAAGGAACTTATCTAGATGTGTTGTGAGAACTTTGAGCCCCCAAGTGTTTCACTACAGTATATAATGCAGAGCCGTGAAAATAAAAAATCCTTTTTTTTCCACAAAAACTATTTTTTAGTCCCCAGTTTTGTATTTTTCCAAGGGAAACAGTGTAAATTGAACCCCAAAAGTTGTTGTCCAATTTGTTCTGAGTACGATGATACCCAATATGTGGGGGGGGACCACCGTTTGGGCGCATGGCAGAGCTCGGAAGGGAAGGAGCGCCATTTGGAATGCAGACTTACATGGATTGGTCTGCAGGCGTCACGTTGCATTTGCAGAGCCCCTGATGTAACTAAACAGTAGAAACCCCCCACAAGTGACCCCATATTGGAAACTAGACCCCCCAAGGAACTTAGACAACACCTAATATTCCTTTGTATCTCCTTTCCACTATACCAATAGGGACAAAAGAATATATATAATGAAGTGACAACAGCAAGTAAATTATATTAAAATAGATTTTTTATTAATTCATACAAAAACAGTATAATAAAATTCAGAATTACGGTACTGGAAAAAATCGAGGTTCGTCTATGTATTATCCATACTTTAACAATAATATCAACAAAATGCACTTATAAACAATCTAATAGAATCCCTAAAAAAATACAGATATTAATGCAGCAGCTAATGCTATCTTTTATAGGTAATAGGATATCATTACTATAAGTGAACATTAGATGGCACTGTTGTAATTTTACCCTGGATTGCTGGTGTGGCAAATGCTATTCTAAATACACAAACTTTATCATGAGCGAATGTGTCACGAATCTACCGTTCCCTAAGGATCATGTACGTCAATACATCCCCATATCTTAGAAAAGTATGTGATAGAAAATATATAATTACCGCGTGTGTAACTGCAACCCGGGAAATGCAATGGTGGAATATAGAAGACCTCGCGCCCCGACGTGCGTGTTTCGCCCAGCTTCTTCCGGGGGCGTGTCTAGCTTGACAAAAGTTGCGTGCGTAAATATAAGGCTTAACCAATGGGTGTATTGCACCAAAGAACGTAATTCACCTTATATGGAGCTTGGCACATAACCGGGAATCATATGTTTAATGACGCTAGCGTTACTACGTATATACTGCGCATGTCCTAAAGCATCCAACCACAATCATCATTCACAGTATAAAGTGCGCAGCACGAAAGACCAGACACATATCTTTAGTAGCGTAAGTGTTACCAAGCGCATACAGCGCATGTCATAAGGCGGTCCTCAACAGCCAATAGGAAATGGTATGTACGATGACGCGACTGTTACTGAGGGCATCAAACAAAACATGCCGATGGAAACCAATAAACTTAACGTGTTACCAAGCGCGTATTGCGCATGTCCTAAGGTGATCGTCAACAGCCAATTGGAAAATGGTATGTACGATGACGCGACTGTTACTAAGGGCATTAAACAAATATGCCAATGGAAACCAATAAACTTAACACAGAGTAAGTTCAGAAAGACCTCTCGTCATCTCAATCAATGGCAAATACACATTTTCTGAAGTATTAGTCTAACAATCAACACCTCCTACCAAAACAAATTGCGCCATCCAAAAAAGAGATATAAACCCACAAAAGAATCGCACTTCACCATATACAGGTGCTCATCTGCTGGTAACACACAAATTGTTACGTGCATACGACATATAGACTCTACTACAAGACAAAACAAAAACAAAACCAAAAAACTGGAAAATTATTAACGCTATAACACATTTATTACTAAAATCTAAGAAGCGCACAATACCATAAACAGGTCTCCATGATTATCATACGACCAACATGAAAAGCGTGTTTCTACCATAAATCGCAACGTATATATAGTATCAATATCATGTGCCAAATCCACCTGTCACAATGACCTCCAAAACTAATTATGTAAATATAAATTACAAGAGATCAATATTAAATTTTTTTTCCCGTTAAGTAAAGTAATTATAGATACAATTACCAATACCAATATACTTGGATTATAGAAACTTGCTAAAGCTTCCCCATATTATTAAATCATATCCATATCATAATTATTATTACAACATAGTTCACTAAAAATATATATATGCTTCAGATCTATCTAAAAACACATTAATACAAATGTCATAATGATGAACCATTAATTCACGCTTCTTCTCAGTGACGTGTTCAATGATAGCAAAAATAATCTCCAAGGCAGTGATCCAGTAGAACATCTACTCGCCAACATCCGCCTAATAAAAGGGGGAGGGGAGATGATAACCACCTTGTGGATCCACTGCCAAAGGAAAAGCATGAACACATGGCCAAAGAAGCGCGTATTTGATCCATCATCTTACTTGACAGTCTAACCTAGGAAATAGCTCATAGGGAGCGACAAAACCATTATCTAAAAATAAACAATTGACAATATAAAAATATAACAATATAATGTCCAATACTTCAAATAGTATTTTTGATCACCTTCACAATACTAGGATACTTTGATATATTAAATACAATGCCATGCATTTTTACAAAAATAAATAACTACATATTGTGCTAAAAACCAACCATTCCAATACAAAATCGTAAAATAAACTAAACAATAACTTCCATAAATATACTAGTGTGATACACCAATTATTATTAACTGTAAATAACAATAAGGTGAAACGTGTGTTATAACAAAAAAATGAACATATGCAGATATGGATATGATATGTATCATAGTGATAATTATGTATTTTTTCCTTCCCCCCCCCCTTTTTTCCTTTTTTTCCCCTCTATTCTCCCTCCCCTTCCTTCCCCTTTCTCTTTTTCCCCTTATGCTAGTGACAAAATAAGATGTGTTAACTGTAAAATATCAATGATTATATAAAAATAAATAAATGAAATATAGTGTAAGCACAAATTTGTGCACTTGCTGTAAACCAACAATTAGAGTGAATATGTGAACCAAGTGCATTTAGTGTAATATACGTCAGAATAATCTAATAAGATAATAAATTAAACACCAAAAGGATGGTGCAAAATTGTAAAATAGGGAGAGAAAAACAAACAAAAAAAAAACAAAAAAAAAACTACATTTTTTAATAATACAATGACAAGCATAGCCAGTTATCACACATTTTCCAATTTTTTCCTGCTTTTCTTGCTGTCCCATCACATTCACATAGTCCTTTCATATTTTGCCAAAGATTAAGGTGAAATGGCCCAAGAATCCATAACATAATTCTTCAAGCCCTTGATAAATATGCACATACTGTAAATGATAGAATCAACAAAATTAAAATCACATATAAATCCTAGTTAAAATCAAACAATAAAATACTATAATAAAATTAAAAACAACCCTCTCATAATGACCTACAAAAACTCTATTTACAAAAAGGCTCCAAAGCCAAAAGATTCATTAAGGCCCTGTGGGGTCAAGGCACCCAATTGGTATATCCACCAACTTTCTCTCTTGGCTAACTGCTTGTTTAGATCCCCTCCTCTAAATCCTACAGATACCACATCTATCCCACGAATTTTCAAAAGATTAGGGTTGCATTGGTGATAGCGTTTAAAATGTTGGGGAATTGTTTTTAACTCTGAATCATTTGTTGTTCCCTTTGCTCTTTCTATGTCCAGACAGTGTTCTCTGGTCCTTACTTTAAGTTCTCTACTGGTGAGGCCTATATAAATTTTTCTGCATGGACATTCAGCCATATAAATAACCCCTTTCGTACTGCATGTTATGTGTTTTCTAATTTCATATATCTTTGACTCATCGTGATTGGCAAACTTCTTACTCTTAATTAAATTTCCACAAGCTTTGCAAATACCGCAAGGAAAGAAGCCATTGTCACTTTTATTGCCATGTTGTCTTTGGGGTTCATAATGACTATGAACAAGTCGGTCTCGTAAATTTTTAGAGCGTTTGGCCACAATAGACGGAGCTGAAGGTAAGATTCTTTTCAGGATAGGATCTGTGGCTAGTATATTCCAATTATCAAACACAATCTGCTTAAGACTATGCCACTGCGAATGGTAGTTTGTAATCAATCTTATTTCACCATCATTATTATCTTTCTGAGACATCAATCTATTTTTATATAGTAACGAGTTACGTGAAGAATGCTTAGCACGTTGAAAACCTTTTTTAATACTCCGATTACTATATCCTCTGGCTTTAAAATGTTCAGTTAGTTCTTTGGATTGGGATAAGAAGTCTTTCTCTTCAGAGCAAATTATTTTTAACCTCAAGAACTGACCCACCGGTATTCCTTGAATTGTAGACCTAGGGTGTGATGAGGTGGCATCAAGAAGAGAATTAGTTGCAGTGGGTTTTCTAAAGATAGTTGTAGTGAGATGTCCACCAGAATTGGTGGCAGTCTTCAAATCCAAGAATTCCACAGTTTTACCATACTGAAATGTCAGCCTAATATTATATCTGTTGTTATTAAGTCTTGTCATAAGATTCTTTAATTCATCCACATTCCCCTCAAATATGAAGAATATGTCATCAATATAGCGAATCCACTTCTGGATCTTTTCAGTACCAGAAGTGGATTCGCTTTGGAAGACCTGACGCTCCCAGTACCCCGAAAATAAGTTAGCATATGAGGGGGCACAAGCTGCCCCCATTGCCGTACCTTGCTGCTGTATGTAGATCTTTTGATTAAATGTAAACACATTGTGTGTTAAGATAAACTTCAGTAAAATGATAAGAAGTTCACTTAAAGATTTATCCATATTGCTTGCTTGAAGAAACCAACTCACAGCTTCTATTCCATCTTGGTGTATGATGGAAGTATACGATGTTTCAACGTCTGCAGTAACTAGCAGCATTTCTTTTCCCAGAATCATGTGATCTAAGTGGCCAAGCACTGCTGTGGTGTCTTTTACATGTGATGGTAACTCCGATACTAAAGGTTTTAAATAATAATCCACCACTTTACATACCCAAGGAACTTATCTAGATGTGTTGTGAGAACTTTGAACCCCCAACTCTTTCACTACAGTTTATAACGCAGAGCCGTGAAAATAAAAAAAAATATTTTTTTTACACAAAAATTATTTTTTAGCCCCCAGTTTTGTATTTTCCCAAGGGTAACAGGAGAAATTGGACCCCAAAAGTTGTTGTCCAATGTGTCCTGAGTATGCTGATACCCCATATGTTGGGGTAAACCCCTGTTTGGGCACACGGGAGAGCTCGGAAGGGAAGGAGCACTGTTTTACTTTTTCAACGCAGAATTGGCTGGAATTGAGATCGGACGCAATGTCGCATTTGGAGAGCCCCTGATGTGCCTAAATAGTGGAAACCCCCAATTCTAACTGAAACCCTAATCCAAACACACCCCTAACCCTAATCTCAACTGTAACCCTAACCACACCCCTAACCCTGACACACCCCTAACCCTAATCCCAACCCTATTCCCAACCGTAAATGTAATCCAAACCCTAAACCCTAACTTTAGCCCCAATGCTAACTTTAGCCCCAACCCTAATTTTAGCCCCAACCCTAACTGTAGCCCTAGCCCTAACCCTAGCCCTAACCCTAGCCCTAACCCTAATCCTAGCCCTAACCCTAGCCCTAACCCTAACCCTAGCCCTAACCCTAATAGGAAAATGGAAATAAATACATTTTTTTAAATTTAAGTTGAGGGTTTGATTTACTATTTATAGCGTGTTTTCTAGCGGATTTTTGATTGGCAGCCGTCACACACTAAAAGACGCTTTTTATTGCAAAAAATGTTTTTTGCGTTACCACATTTTGAGAGCTATAATTTTTCCATATTTTGGTCCACAGAGTCATGTGAGGTCTTGTTTTTTGTGGGACGAGTTGATGTTTTTATCGGTATCATTTTCGGGCATGTGACATTTTTTAATCGCTTTTTATTCCGATTTTTGTGAGGCAGAATGTTTGATCGCATTGTGCCGGCGGTTAATGTGCCGGGGGCGGTCCGTGACCGCTCCTGGCACATAGTGCCGGATGTCAGCTGCGATAGTCAGCTGACACCCGGCCGTGATCGGCCGCGCTCCCCCCGTGAGCACGGCTGATCGCGCTGGACGTTTTATTCCGTCCTTGGGAAGTAGGGCCCACCCCACATGGACGGAATAGTACGTCCAATGACAGAAAGGGGTTAAAGATGACACATTTACTTCGTATTTTAGGCAAAAAAAATATTATTGTTTTTTACATTTTAAAAATGACAAAAAGGAAAATGTGCCTACCAAAAGTTTGGAAACCCTGCATGGTTAGTAACTAGTAGCACCCCCTTTTGCAAGTATCACAGCTTGTTAAATGCTTTTTGTAGCCGGCCAAGAGTCTTTCAATTCTTGTTTGAGGGATTTTTATCCATTCTTCCTTGTAAAATTCTTCCAGTTCTGTGAGATTCTTGGTTTGTCTTGCATGCACTACTGTTTTGAGGTCAAGCCACAGATTTTCAATGATGTTCAGATCAGGGGACTGTGAGGGCCATTGTAAAACCTTCAGCTTGTGCCTTTTGAGGTAGTTTATTGTGGATTTTGACGTGTTTAGGATCATTATCCATTTGTAGAAGCTTTGCATATGGGGTTGCTTTTTTGATCCGATGTGGGGGACATCCACAATCACATATGTGCATACATCAATTACTCTGGTAACGTTCACATTCATCTGTCTATTTATGCTCACATGTATCTTCATAAAACAGAGATAAAAGTCACTTTTGATTTTTGTCTACCACTGGACCAGACTAACTTACATGTAGTTAACCATTCGTTGAGTATCCTATTTATTGGCAGTATTTTCTACCAGGGGGTGCTATGTATATTACCTCTTTTTGTAGATTTTATGTGTATTTAATTGTTAGTCAGTAGGTGTAATAAAGTTGTCATTTTTTACAATTTAAATATTCCAGGTGTGCACATCATATTGCATGTTTTTTTTCTCCTTCATACACAAGGAGTTCTATTTGAACGGCATCATAACCTTCTCTTGAACCTCTCTCACTGTTCCTGTTAACTGACATTTTTTAATTACATTTTGAACTGAGCAAAGGGCAACTTGGAACCACTTTGCTATCTTCTTATAGCCTCCTTCTGCTTTGTGGGCCTCCACCATCTTACGATCACGTTCTCTTCTGGTCTTCACGCTGCGGCTCCGGTGCAGGCGTACTTTGTCTGCCCTGTTGAAGGCAGAGGAAAGTACTGCAGTGCGCAGGCACCCGGATTAGTCAGAGAGGCCCGGCGCCTGCGCAATGCAGTACTTTGCTCTACCCTCAACAGGGCAGACAAAGTACACCTGCGCCGGAGCCATAGCCTGAAGACAAGAAGAGGACGTCATCTGATGAAGATAGGAGGTCCCGGACCGGACCAGCAGCGGGACCGCCACTGGGTGAGTATAATCTAACCTCTTTTTCTCATCTTTTAGGATACATCGCGGGCTTATCTACAGCATTCCAGAATACTGTAGATAAGCCCCTGATGCCGGTGAGCTTACCTCACCCTCGATTTGAGCAAAGAAGAGGTACAAAATATGTAATCTGTCAAATTAGAAATGGGAGTCATGTGCAGTACTTTGAGCAGAAGTGGGCAATGAGATCTAGACTTGTAACTGAAGGAATCCTGCAGGGATGGATGTACCATCGGATCAACCAGTGCAGCAGCAAAGGGGCCCGAGAGCAGCAAGCTCAAAAGCAGCTTCTGCTATGGACAATTATTTGGCTGCAAAGGACCCATATATTTTTCTTGGACATTAAAGTTTCCTTTTTTATATTAAGTAAAATTAATCAACACAGAATTTTGAACCTTACTTGCATCAAATATTAATTTGTCTATGCCCCTTTAAGGGGCATATAGTAAAGGGGTCATAGTAACATAGTAACATAGTTTTTAAGGTTGAAGGAAGACTTTAAGTACATCTAGTTCAACCCAGATCCTAAGCTAATCTGCTCTAACATGTTGATCCATAGGAAGGCAAAAAAAAACCCATGTGGCAAACAGTAAGCTCCACATTGGGGAAAAAAATTCCTTCCCGACACCACATATGGCAATCAGACTAGTTCCCTGGATCAACGCCCGGTCAAGGAATCTAGTATATATAACCTGTAACATTATACTTTTTAAGAAAGGCATCCAGTCCCTTCTTAAATTTTAGTTGTGAATCACTCATTACAACATCATACGGCAGAGAGTTCCATAGTCTCACTGCTCTTACAGTAAAGAACCTGCATCTGTTATTATGCTTAAACCTTCTTTCCTCCAGACGTAGAGGATGCCCCCTTGTCCCTGTCTCAGGTCTACGAGTAAAAAGATCGTCAGAAAGGTCTTTGTACTGTCCCCTCAAATATTTATACATTGTAATAACATCACCCCTTAGTCTTCGTTTTTCCAATCTAAATAGCCCCAAGTGTAATAACCTATCTTGGTATTGCAGACCCCCCAGTCCTCTAATAACCTTGGTAGCTCTTCTCTGCACCCACTCTAGTTCAGCTATGTCTTTCTTATACACCGGAGACCAGAACTGTGCATAGTATTCTAAGTGTGGTCAAACTAGTGACTTGTATAGAGGTAAAATTATGTTCTCCTCATGAGTATCTATGCCTCTTTTAATGCATCCCATTATTTTATTTGCCTTTGTAGCAGCTGCCTGACACTGGCCGCTGAATATGAGTTTGTCATCCACCCATACTCCCAGGTCTTTTTCATTGACTGTTTTACTCAGTGTTTTACAATTAAGCACATAATTATACATCTTATTTGCTCTACCGAAGTGCATGACCTTACATTTATCCCCATTAAAGCTCATTTGCCATTTATCAGCCCAAGCTTCTAATTTACATAAATCCTCCTGTAATATAAAATTGTCCTCCTCTGTATTGATTACCCTGCAGAGTTTAGTGTCATCTTCAAAAATTGAAATTCTACTCTGAATGCCCTCAACAAGGTCATTAATAAATATGTTAACAAGAAGCGTGGTACCCCACTGCTAACCGCGACCCAGTCCACGTGTGCACCATTAATAACCACCCTTTGTTTCCTATCCCTGAGCCAGCTCTTAACCCACTTACAATAAGTTTTCCCAGTTTTTTGTTGCAAAATTAGGGGGGTCGGCTTATACTCGAGTATATACGGTATGTATATACTCGAATATAAGCCGACCCCCCTAATTTTGCAACAAAAAACTGTTAAAACTTATTGGCTATGTGCACACGATGCAGATTTGGTGCAGAATTTTCTGCACAAAATCTGCACAAAATCTGCATCTTCTGGCAGAAAACGCAGCTGACAATTCCTGCGTTTTTTATGCGTTTTTTATGTGTTTTTCATGCGTTTTTAGTGTGTTTTTTGCAGTGCAGTTTTGAAGTGCGTTTTTTGTGCATTTTTTGTGTTGATTTGTCAGCGTTTTTTTAAAGCTAAATAAAGAGATAAAGTAAAAAAAATAAAAATAAATATTTACGTGATGTCAATATACTACCTGACTGGCCAATATACTACGTGGACATGCATATTCTAGAATACCCGATGCGTTACAATCGGGCCACCATCTAGTGGGGTAATAAGGGGTTAACGTCACCTTGACATTGTAAGGTGACGTTAACCCCAGTTAATAAAGGAGAGGCGTCTATAAGACGCCTATCCATTATTAACCCCTCAAAAAAAATTGGTGTAGGCTCCTGCCCAATTTTCATGTCCAGAAAGGGAAAGCCAGCGACTGCAGGCTGCTAATTTGTAGCCAGGGAAGGGGTTAATCTTCCCAGGCTATGAATATCAGCCCACAGCTGTCTGCGTGGCCTTACTGGCTATTAAAATAGGAGGACCCCAGAAAAAAATTACATAGGGTCCCCCTATACTTTATAGCCAGAAAAGGCTACGCAGACAGTTGCGGGCTGATATTCATAGCCTAAAGAGGGGCCATGGATATTGCCCCCCCCCCCTGGCTACAACTTCCAGTCCGCAGCCGCCCCAGAAATGGCGCATCTCTAAGATGCGCCAAATCTGGCGCTTAGCCTCTCTCTTCCCACTCCCGTGTAGCGGTGGGATATGGGGTAATAAGGGGTTAACGTCACCTTGACATTGTAAGGTGACGTTAACCCCAGTTAATAATGGAGAGGCGTCTATAAGACGCCTCTCCATTATTAACCCCAAATTACTGAACACAAAAAAAAGACACAGGAAAAATTATTTTAATATTCTAAATTTTACCATACTTACAAATCCCTTGATGATCTGTAGTCTTTTCCGACGTAGTCCATTAATATCGAGTGTCCCACGACGATCTGCCATGGAGAACAGCCACACCAGGAGATGTGACTGCTCTCCACGGCTTCCCAAACACAATGACAGGAGCTAAAGCTCCTGCAGTATGCCTGCGCATGCGCGCGAGTTTACCAGAGTTCAATGAACTCCGGGACTCTCGCTTTGCGACACTGCTGCGTGAGAAATTTCACGGCAGTTCAACTGCCGTGAAGTGAGCTCCCGGAGTTCATTTAACTCCAGGAAACGAACGGGCAGCTCCGATACACTGCAGGAGCCATTAACTCCTGCAGTGTATCACCGGAGGACGTCGTGGGACAACCTATATTATGGATTATGACGGAAAAGATTTTTTTTTTTTTTAAATTTTATTTTGGGACAAGGATGATCATGGATGCTGGCCTTCGGGGACGTATGTGGTGAGTATGTACCACATGTAAATGTGTGTTTGTGTTTTTAACCCATTGTAGTCAGTCACCTGATGATGGGACAACTCTCCCATAATCACATTTCGATGGGAGAAGTAGTCCCACCCGACGAATGACTACAATGAGTCACTACTGACAGACAGACACACAGACAGACACACACAGACACACACACAGACACTATACATACCATTTCTACCATACGCCTCACATCGATCCCCGTCCAACGGTACGACTCCATTTTCGCTACACTCCGCCCACACACTTCCTCCACATCACTGACGTCACTTCCTTCTGCTGCGGTTTTGACACCCAAATCCGCATAAAATCTGCAGATGGTTTTTACATCTGCAGTTTTTATGCGGATTTGACCCACAAAATGGGAGTCAATGGGTGCAGAAACGCTGCAGTTCTGCACAAAAGAAGTGACATGCACTTCTTTGAAATCTGCAGGGTTTCTGCACAGCTTTTTTTTTTCACATTGATTTACATTGTACTGTAAATCACAGTGCAGTTCTGCAGCAGAAAAAAACGCTGCAGAACTGGACTAAATCTGCATCGTGTGCACATAGTGTTAGGTGTCAAGTTCCCGCCTCTGCACAGGGGGAATCTCGAACCATCTCCGCTACAGTCTCCCATTCTTCTCCAGCCGCAGTGGAGCCTGCTCAGCAGAGACATCGGTCCCAGCATCTTGCTCAGTCTCACTCTGTACAAAGAGTTACTGCTGCTTTTCCGGCTTCTGCCATTGAAGTCAGTGCTGGGCAGCAGCGAGCAGATGCTTCTGGGACTAAGTCCTGCTTTTCTCGTTCTGAGCATGCCCTGAGTAAGATCTCTCAGTCGAGATCGAGGGTCACATGGTCAGATACTGCAGCTAAGTCCATTGGTCCTTTCAGGAAGGTCCTTTAAGTGCTAAGGCTAAGTCTTGCTTTGCACACACTGAGCATGCCCAGGGCAAGATCTCTCAGTGGAGATTTAGGGTCACATGCTCAGGTATGGCAGTCTCTCATTGGTCCTTCTAGGAAGGTTTTTTACTTGCTGCAGCTATATAAGGCTCGCATGGCCGCACGGCCATGCGCTAGTGTACATTTGTATACGTGTGTGTGTTGATGAGTGCAAGTCGTTCTTTAATATCCCCTCCCTTGTGTATGACTGCTCGCGAAAGGTGGATGCTTGCTGTCTAGCGCCCGACTAAGCTGTCAACACAAAGACACACGATACAGCGTCTACTGCTGTAGCCGCCAATGCGGCGCCATGCGCTTATAGAGCGCTTTCCTATCCCAAGTCTGGGTGGTTAGTGGCGTCCGCCAAAGCGGCACAGCACGCACTCTTGTGCTTTAGTTATATTTTTCAGTTACCTTGACACCCCAGTTGCGGTGTCGAGCGCAAGTGGTCAGTAAGTACTCTAATCCTGTGTGTTGGGATAGAGTCCTGAGACTCCTTGCTTGCGCTCTTGGTGCGGTACCGTGGTCCTGTGACGCAACAGGGTTTGCTTCCTTCACACAGGGTGAAGTTAACCCGTGTGTGTATCCACATTGTACCGCCATATAGTCCGTCATTACTCAGCAGCAGGTTCCATCTCTGCACAGTGGACCCCGGGCTGCGAACGCACCTCATACCATCTCTCTTATAATTTGGTGCGTTCCGCTAGCCCTAACACATAGCCATTGACTCGAATATAAGCCTAGGGTGGAAAATGCAGCAGCAGTAAATGTCAAAAATAAAAATAGGTATGCCCTTAAATACATCTATCTCATTCATGGCACTTTGACACTTTCTTGTAATATTGCCTTATATTTATTATTAATATGTATTTAAGGGCATAATTATTTATATATCTATTTTGTGCACAGCACTTTATATATTACTAGATTTATTTATTGATTTCCCTTGTATGCCATTACCCTACTAGAGGTTTGGGATTATCTAATGTGGTTACATAACATGAGAAACTATATGGGCTGTATTATCCACAAAAAATATATTTCTTTGTAATTTATACATTTGTTATTTGTTATCATATTTGATGTGGTATTCTACAGATATCCTGTGATACCCTGTATTTTATCTACCTTACTGTTATCCCCTGTATTACTTTATTTTATTAATTTTCTCTAATAAAATCATGATTGTCCATACGTATTGAGTTGTGCATCATATTTATAGGTTATGTAGTATCAGGTGGATGCACTCCATCTATTGTGTGTTGTCTTTTGGTTTGTGAACTAGCCTACATTTTTTGCCAAAATGGGAAAGAAAAAGGATGTGTCGGCTGCTGAGAAGCAACAAATTGTGGAGTATTTAGGTCAAGGCATGACTACAATCAACATTGCCAAGACACTTCATCATGATCATCGCACAATCAAGAAGTATGTAGCTGATTCCCAGCACACACGTGTGCGTGTTGATAAGGAAAAATTGAGGACTCTTTCCAACAGGCAATTGCGTAAGGTTAAAAGAGCAGCTGCAAAAATGCCTTGTCATAGCAGTAGACAAGTTTTTGAAGCTGCTGGTGCCTCC
This sequence comes from Ranitomeya variabilis, assembly GCF_051348905.1. Taxonomy (NCBI): domain Eukaryota; kingdom Metazoa; phylum Chordata; class Amphibia; order Anura; family Dendrobatidae; genus Ranitomeya; species Ranitomeya variabilis. The sequence continues at coordinate 97,039,145 of NC_135235.1, read as the reverse complement.
AACGTCCCCAGAACAACAAGATGCAGGGTCCTTCAGAGGTTTGCAGCTGTGCGTAAGCCATCCTGTCGACCACCTCTATCCACTGCAACAAGCAGAAATGGCTCCAGTGGGCCAAACGATACATGAAGACTGACTTCCAAACTGTTTTGTTCACCGATGAGTGCCATGCAACACTCGATGGTGCAGATGGATGGAGTGGAGGATGGACACCCCATGAAAACACGGCTAAGGCACCAACAAGGAGGAGGTGGAGTAATATTTTGGGCTGGAATCATGGGGAGAGAGATTTTCGGCCCCTTTATGATCCCTGAAGGGGTAAAGATGAACTCCATAATCTATGTGGAGTTTCTAAAACAACACTTCCTGCCATGGTTCAAGAGGAAGAACCGTGCTTTCCGCAGCAAGATCATTTTCATGCATGATAATGCACCGTCTCATGCTGCAAAAAACACATCTGCATCTCTGGCTGCTATGGGCGGGCATAAAAGAGGACAAACTTATGGTGTGGCCACCATCTTCCCCTGACCTCAACCCCATTGAGAACCTCTGGAGCATCATCAAAAGGAGTGTCTATGATGGCGGGAGGCAGTTCACATCTAAGCAACAGCTCTGGGAAGGGATTCTGTCCACACATGCAAAACAATTGAAGCAGAAACCATCCAAAAACTGACAAATTCAAAGGACGAGAGAGTTCAGAAGCTTCTTTCGAACAAGGGGTCCTATGTGCAAATGTAACATCACCTAGAATAAAGTTTTCACTTGAAAACTGTTTGATTTCATTTTGTAATAAGCTGATAATGCTTATAACTTCACAATTGACCATTTTTTTGTTCAAAATAAAAAAAAAGGTTGAAAACTCTGCTGTGCATAATAATTTGGAACATGCATTTTGAGTGTTTATTTTTTTTTAAAAGATATTGTTTTCATAGGCAGTTTGTTCCAAAACATTGCAATTATACTAGAATAGTAGATGACTGGAAAATAACAAAGACTGCAATTCAGATAGGTAAATTAGAGAAAATATGAGGAAATATTATATGCATAATAATTTGGAAAACAGTGTAATGCTCCATGCAGTTCTTTATGGCCCCATAGATGCCCCATATAATGCTCCGTGCAGTTCTTTATGGCCCCATAGATGCCCCATATAATGCTCCATGCAGTTCTTTATGGCCCCATAGATGCTCCATATAATGCTCCATGCAGTTCTTTATGGCCCCATAGACGCTCCATACAGCATTGTGCCACATGTAATGCTGCTGCTGCACTAAAAAAAAAAAAATGACATACTCACCTCTCGCTGCTGCCTGCTGATCCTCAGCGTCCCGTCTCTCCACAGTAACTGTTCAGGCAGAGGGCGGCGCGCACATTAATATGTCATCGCGCCCTCTGACCTGAACAGACTATGGGCGATGTTGGTTTGGCTTTCTTATTCTCCAAATATTTCCCAATGCTTGGAAATGACAGTTCAAGCTTCAAATGTATTTCCTTTTGATAATGGTAAACTTTTCTTTGAATTTACTCACGTGTTGCCAAAGAAAAATATGGTATTCGCCATAATATAACTTATTGTTGCATGCTACAAAGTTTCCTTTCCAGCTAGTGGAAGATTTCTGGATACATTAACCCCTTTCTGACGTTGGGCGTAGTAGTACGCCCATGTTGGACTCACCCTACCGGAGCCCGCACTTTTAACTATTAAACGCTGCTGTCAATCTCTGACAATGGCATTTAACTCACACTTTCCGGAAGTACATCGCTAATCCCGCCCATCGGTGACTCTGTCACATTATCGCAGGTCACTGATGGGTCGGCATGACAACCAGAGGTCTGCAGCAGACCTCTATGGTTGTCATTGCTAGATTGCTGAGAGCACCGCTTCGTGGTCGGTGCTCACAGCTGGTGAGCATTTCTGCTGCACACAGGTGATCTGTTCATCGCCTGTATGTAGCAGAAGTGATCAAAGTACTGCAGCTTCTATCTCCCATGCAGACTATTGCAGCATGCAAAAAGTAAAAAAAAATGTTTTTAAAAATATTAAGAAAACAAAAAATGTATAAAAGTTCAAATTAGAATTTAGATTCACGAATTATGAATATTATGAAATATCCCATTTTTGGCTCATCTCAGTTCAGTTCCTACCTGGAGTAAGATTTCTGGAGGAATTTTCAATGTGGCGCATTTCTGAGACCTTTTAAAAGATATGTGAGTTTTTCTGCTGAAAAGGTGAAAACAAATAAAAAACAACAATAGAAAACATTTTTACCTTTGCCTCAAATTCATGAACCGTGTGCCGCTATTTTGGAAAATTTGATGCAAAAACGGCAGTAAATGCCACAATACAAAAAAAGAAAAGTGACTTCAATAAATCACAAAGGATAAATCGGGCCACAGTGGTTTATAGAGTATTTAATGAATCTCCAGACTCTGCTATAACAAAATGGAAACCTCCATCAGCTCAGTATTAGCCCAAGTTACTGCAGATGCCCCAAAAACACTCAGGAGCTCATGGAGGCACAAGGTCTGGCCAATAAACCTCAGTCCAAGGTCGGAGTCACACACAACTCATAAAAATATGGTCCATTTTTGATGGCCGAGATACACAGAAAATTTCCTGAACAGTGATCCGTATTCAATGCGAGGATGCGATTTTTTTCTCCAAAAACTATCCGTGTGTCATCTGTATGGCATCCATACGGCGAGATTTCCTCGCCGGCTTGCAAAATGGACATAGAATGGATCCATGGCCTCAAATATTCGTAAAAACATATATACAGTCTATATATATATATTGTAGCATGGCTAAAGGGTGTGTAGTCGACGGGAGGTATGTGCCATATAAGTGCCTTGTTGCTGTAATGTAGCCCGGAGTATTTCTTTGTTGTATATAACCATGTATATATGTGTGTTCCAGGACCTGTGGTGATGTCAGACCACATGGCTAATCATGTGATGGGTTACTGGGTGTGGTTAGCTCTATATAAGACAGGCAAATGCTTAACAAAAGAGATATGTGTGGAGCTGCTAGCCTCCAGAGTGTGTTAAGGTTCTAGGTCTGAGCCTGAAAGACTGGACACTTTGTTTTTCCTTTTCCTGAACTAAAAGCTATTTGTTTGCGTTTATTTTGCCACTTGGTTTATGATGTAATAAACCTATGAACTTTTAAAGGAACGTGCCTCCTGAAGCGTCAGCCATCGCACCTGAGTGAGTGAAGTCCCTACAATTGGTGGTAGACGTGCGGGCAGCGTTCCCAGCGGAGACGAAGAGTCTGTTATTGGATGTCCTGGGTCAAGTCTGTTGTAAGCCAGCAAGCATTGCCGGGGAAAATGGAGGACCTGCTGAAACACTTGGTCCAGTTGCAGTCACAGCAGGAGCAACGGCAGCAAGAGACCAACAGGCTGTTGATGCAGCAGATGCAACAGAACCAGCAGGAGCAACGGCAGCAGATGCAGCTTCTGGCAACCGCCATCCAGGGCAAGACGAGTGCCCCAACCCCAGGTTTGGCTGATGACACCCACGTCCGGAAGACGGTAAGACACGCATTGCAGAAAATGACCCCCGGGGATGATGTTGAGGCCTTCCTGACGGTGTTTGAGAGGGTCGCTGAGAGGGAAAAACTCCCGCCAGAGCAGTGGGCAGAGGTACTGGCGCCATACCTGACGGGAGAACCCCAGAAGGCGTACTATGATTTGACCTTGCAGGATGCCAAAGAGTATCACAAATTGAAAGTCGAGATTCTCGCACGTTTGGGGGTGACACTGACTGTCAGGGCACAGCGAGTTCATAGCTGGGCCTATCACTGGGACAATCCGCCTCGCTCTTAAATGTTTGATCTGTTGCACCTGGTCCAGAAATGGCTGCAGCCAGAGTCGTGTACACCTGCACAGATGGTGGAACGGGTGATGATGGATCGGTTTGTGCATTCCCTCCCGAGGTCCATACAGACTTGGGTTGCCCAGGGTGATCCCCAGAATGCCGATGAGCTGATTGGACTGGTTGAGAGATACCAAGGGTTGGAAGGCTCCTCCGGGAGGCAACCCATGCCGTACTGGGGGTCCCAGAAAGCTGCTGAGTCCCAAAAAGGGGTGGCGCGTCCAAGGTCACAAAGGGCGGGGGAGGTGGTGCCCAAGGTCCCTACGGGTGATATTATTTGTTGGAGGTGCCACGGGCCAGGACATATAGCTGCCCGTTGTTCCCAGACCACTGAGCAGATGGACTGCAGCATGGGACGCCGATGTTCATACTATGCATATCCAGCCTGCAGTGTGAACTCTCCGCCCAATGAGGGACCTCAAGCGTGCCCCGTAAAGGTGAACGGTCGAGCAGTAACGGCACTGTTAGACTCGGGGAGCCTAGTGACCCTGGTGAGGGCCACTTTTCCTCTCCACCTGCTCTCAGGAAAGAAGGTTGGAGTGCGGTGCATACATGGTGATGTGTTATGGTTCTCAATGGCAAGAGAACATAGCCCAGCAAACATAAGAACTAGCTCTTGGAAGGATGGAAACTAAACTGACCATGAACTAAACCTGCCGCACAACTAACAGTAGCCGGGTAGCGTAGCCTGCGTTTTATCCCTAGACGCCCAGCGCCGGCCGGAGGACTAACTAATCCTGGCAGAGGAAAATATAGTCCTGGCTCACCTCTAGAGAAATTTCCCCGAAAGGCAGACAGAGGCCCCCACAAATATTGGCGGTGATTTTAGATGAAATGACAAACATAGTATGAAAATAGGTTTAGCAAAATTGAGGTCCGCTTACTAGATAGCAGGAAGACAGAAAGGGCACTTTCATGGTCAGCTGAAAACCCTATCAAAATACCATCCTGAAATTACTTTAAGACTCTAGTATTAACTCATAACATCAGAGTGGCAATTTCAGATCACAAGAGCTTTCCAGACACAGAAACGAAACTACAGCTGTGAACTGGAACAAAATGCAAAAACAAACAAGGACTAAAGTCCAACTTAGCTGAGAGTTGTCTAGCAGCAGGAACATGCACAGAAAGGCTTCTGATTACAATGTTGACCGGCATGGAAGTGACAGAGGAGCAAGGCTAAATAGCGACTCCCACATCCTGATGGAAACAGGTGAACAGAGAGGATGATGCACACCAGTTCAATTCCACCAGTGGCCACCGGGGGAGCCCAAAATCCAATTTCACAACAGTACCCCCCCCTCAAGGAGGGGGCACCGAACCCTCACCAGAACCACCAGGGCGATCAGGATGAGCCCTATGAAAGGCACGGACCAAATCGGAGGCATGAACATCAGAGGCAGTCACCCAAGAATTATCCTCCTGACCGTATCCCTTCCATTTGACCAGATACTGGAGTTTCCGTCTGGAAACACGGGAGTCCAAGATTTTTTCCACAACGTACTCCAACTCGCCCTCAACCAACACCGGAGCAGGAGGCTCAACGGAAGGCACAACCGGTACCTCATACCTGCGCAATAATGACCGATGAAAAACATTATGAATAGAAAAAGATGCAGGGAGGTCCAAACGGAAGGACACAGGGTTAAGAATCTCCAATATCTTGTACGGGCCGATGAACCGAGGCTTAAACTTGGGAGAAGAAACCCTCATAGGGACAAAACGAGAAGACAACCACACCAAGTCCCCAACACAAAGCCGAGGACCAACCCGACGCCGGCGGTTGGCAAAAAGCTGAGTCTTCTCCTGGGACAACTTCAAATTGTCCACTACCTGCCCCCAAATCTGATGCAACCTCTCCACCACAGCATCCACTCCAGGACAATCCGAAGATTCCACCTGACCAGAAGAAAATCGAGGATGAAACCCCGAATTACAGAAAAAGGGAGACACCAAGGTGGCAGAGCTGGCCCGATTATTGAGGGCAAACTCCGCTAAAGGCAAAAAAGCAACCCAATCATCCTGATCTGCAGACACAAAACACCTCAAATATGTCTCCAAGGTCTGATTCGTCCGCTCGGTCTGGCCATTAGTCTGAGGATGGAAAGCAGACGAGAAAGACAAATCTATGCCCATCCTAGCACAGAATGCTCGCCAAAATCTAGACACGAATTGGGTACCTCTGTCAGAAACGATATTCTCCGGAATACCATGCAAACGGACCACATTTTGAAAAAACAGAGGAACCAACTCGGAAGAAGAAGGCAACTTAGGCAGGGGAACCAAATGGACCATCTTAGAGAAACGATCACACACCACCCAGATGACAGACATCTTCTGAGAAACAGGAAGATCCGAAATAAAATCCATCGAGATGTGCGTCCAGGGCCTCTTCGGGATAGGCAAGGGCAACAACAATCCACTAGCCCGAGAACAACAAGGCTTGGCCCGAGCACAAACGTCACAAGACTGCACAAAGCCTCGCACATCTCGAGACAGGGAAGGCCACCAGAAGGACCTTGCCACCAAATCCCTGGTACCAAAGATTCCAGGATGACCTGCCAACGCAGAAGAATGAACCTCAGAAATGACTTTACTGGTCCAATCATCAGGAACAGTCTACCAGGTGGGCAACGATCAGGTCTATCCGCCTGAAACTCCTGCAAGGCCCGCCGCAGGTCTGGAGAAACGGCAGACAATATCACTCCGTCCTTAAGGATACCTGTAGGTTCAGAATTACCAGGGGAGTCAGGCTCAAAACTCCTAGAAAGGGCATCCGCCTTAACATTCTTAGAACCCGGCAGGTAGGACACCACAAAATTAAACCGAGAGAAAAACAACGACCAGCGCGCCTGTCTAGGATTCAGGCGTCTGGCGGACTCAAGATAAATTAGATTTTTGTGGTCAGTCAATACCACCACCTGATGTCTAGCCCCCTCAAGCCAATGACGCCACTCCTCAAAAGCCCACTTCATGGCCAAAAGCTCCCGATTCCCAACATCATAGTTCCGCTCGGCGGGCGAAGATTTACGCGAGAAAAAAGCACAAGGTCTCATCACGGAGCAATCGGAACTTCTCTGCGACAAAACCGCCCCAGCTCCGATTTCAGAAGCGTCGACCTCAACCTGAAAAGGAAGAGCAACATCAGGCTGACGCAACACAGGGGCGGAAGAAAAGCGGCGCTTAAGCTCCCGAAAGGCCTCCACAGCAGCAGGGGACCAATCAGCAACATCAGCACCCTTCTTAGTCAAATCAGTCAATGGTTTAACAACATCAGAAAAGCCAGCAATAAATCGACGATAAAAGTTAGCAAAGCCCAAAAATTTCTGAAGACTCTTAAGAGAAGAGGGCTGCGTCCAATCACAAATAGCCTGAACCTTGACAGGATCCATCTCGATAGAAGAGGGGGAAAAAATATATCCCAAAAAGGAAATCTTTTGAACCCCAAAAACGCACTTAGAACCCTTCACACACAAGGAATTAGACCGCAAAACCTGAAAAACCCTCCTGACCTGCTGGACATGAGAGTCCCAGTCATCCGAAAAAATCAAAATATCATCCAGATACACAATCATAAATTTATCCAAATAATCACGGAAAATGTCATGCATAAAGGACTGAAAGACTGAAGGGGCATTTGAAAGACCAAAAGGCATCACCAAATACTCAAAGTGGCCCTCGGGCGTATTAAATGCGGTTTTCCACTCATCCCCCTGCTTAATTCGCACCAAATTATACGCCCCACGGAGATCTATCTTAGAGAACCACTTGGCCCCCTTTATGCGAGCAAACAAATCAGTCAGCAGTGGCAACGGATATTGATATTTAACCGTGATTTTATTCAAAAGCCGATAATCAATGCACGGCCTCAAAGAGCCATCTTTCTTAGCCACAAAGAAAAAACCGGCTCCTAAGGGAGATGACGAAGGACGAATATGTCCCTTTTCCAAGGACTCCTTTATATATTCTCGCATAGCAGCATGTTCAGGCACAGACAGATTAAATAAACGACCCTTAGGGTATTTACTACCCGGAATCAAATCTATGGCACAATCGCACTCCCGGTGCGGAGGTAATGAACCAAGCTTAGGTTCTTCAAAAACGTCACGATATTCAGTCAAGAATTCAGGAATCTCAGAGGGAATAGATGATGAAATGGAAACCACAGGTACGTCCCCATGTGTCCCCTTACATCCCCAGCTTAACACAGACATAGCTTTCCAGTCAAGGACTGGGTTATGAGATTGCAGCCATGGCAATCCAAGCACCAACACATCATGTAGGTTATACAGCACAAGAAAGCGAATAATCTCCTGGTGATCCGGATTAATCCGCATAGTTACTTGTGTCCAGTATTGTGGTTTATTGCTAGCCAATGGGGTGGAGTCAATCCCCTTCAGGGGTATAGGAGTTTCAAGAGGCTCCAAATCATACCCACAGCGTTTGGCAAAGGACCAATCCATAAGACTCAAAGCGGCGCCAGAGTCGACATAGGCATCCGCGGTAATAGATGATAAGGAACAAATCAGGGTCACAGATAGAATAAACTTAGACTGTAAAGTGCCAATTGAAACAGACTTATCAAGCTTCTTAGTACGCTTAGAGCATGCTGATATAACATGAGTTGAATCACCGCAATAGAAGCACAACCCATTTTTTCGTCTAAAATTCTGCCGTTCACTTCTGGACAGAATTCTATCACATTGCATATTCTCTGGCGTCTTCTCAGTAGACACCGCCAAATGGTGCACAGGTTTGCGCTCCCGCAGACGCCTATCGATCTGGATAGCCATTGTCATGGACTCATTCAGACCCGCAGGCACAGGGAACCCCACCATAACATCCTTAATGGCATCAGAGAGACCCTCTCTGAAATTCGCCGCCAGGGCGCACTCATTCCACTGAGTAAGCACAGCCCATTTACGGAATTTCTGGCAGTATATTTCAGCTTCGTCTTGCCCCTGAGATAGGGACATCAAGGCCTTTTCCGCCTGAAGTTCTAACTGAGGTTCCTCATAAAGCAACCCCAAGGCCAGAAAAAACGCATCCACATTGAGCAACGCAGGATCCCCTGGAGCCAATGCAAAAGCCCAATCCTGAGGGTCGCCCCGGAGCAAGGAAATCACAATCCTGACCTGCTGAGCAGGATCTCCAGCAGAGCGAGATTTCAGGGACAAAAACAACTTGCAATTATTTTTGAAATTTTGAAAGCAAGATCTATTCCCCGAGAAAAATTCAGGCAAAGGAATTCTAGGTTCAGATATAGGAACATGAACAACAAAATCTTGTAAATTTTGAACTTTCGTGGTGAGATTATTCAAACCTGCAGCTAAACTCTGAATATCCATTTTAAACAGGTGAACACAGAGCCATTCCAGGATTAGAAGGAGAGAGAGAGAGAAAGGCTGCAATATAGGCGGACTTGCAAGAGATTCAATTACAAGCACACTCAGAACTGAAGGGGGAAAAAAAAAAAAAAAAAAAAAAAAAATCTTCAGCAGACTTCTCTTTTCTCTCCTTTCTCTGTCAATTAATTTAACCCTTTTATGGCCGGTCAAACTGTTATGGTTCTCAATGGCAAGAGAACATAGCCCAGCAAACATAAGAACTAGCTCTTGGAAGGATGGAAACTAAACTGACCATGAACTAAACCTGCCTCACAACTAACAGTAGCCGGGTAGCGTAGCCTGCGTTTTATCCCTAGACGCCCAGCGCCGGCCGGAGGACTAACTAATCCTGGCAGAGGAAAATATAGTCCTGGCTCACCTCTAGAGAAATTTCCCCGAAAGGCAGACAGAGGCCCCCACAAATATTGGCGGTGATTTTAGATGAAATGACAAACATAGTATGAAAATAGGTTTAGCAAAATTGAGGTCCGCTTACTAGATAGCAGGAAGACAGAAAGGGCACTTTCATGGTCAGCTGAAAACCCTATCAAAATACCATCCTGAAATTACTTTAAGACTCTAGTATTAACTCATAACATCAGAGTGGCAATTTCAGATCACAAGAGCTTTCCAGACACAGAAACGAAACTACAGCTGTGAACTGGAACAAAATGCAAAAACAAACAAGGACTAAAGTCCAACTTAGCTGAGAGTTGTCTAGCAGCAGGAACATGCACAGAAAGGCTTCTGATTACAATGTTGACCGGCATGGAAGTGACAGAGGAGCAAGGCTAAATAGCGACTCCCACATCCTGATGGAAACAGGTGAACAGAGAGGATGATGCACACCAGTTCAATTCCACCAGTGGCCACCGGGGGAGCCCAAAATCCAATTTCACAACAGTGATGCAAAGGACTACCCTTTGGCCAGGGTGGACATTGAAACGGCATGTGGCACTGAGTCCCACATAGTCGGCGTCGTGCAGGACTTGTTGCACCCTATAATTATTGGCCGGGATTTCTGTTTGTTTTGGGATTTGTGGGGAAAAGGTTCTGAGCTCCCTAGCAAGAGTAGGGAACCAATGAACCCTGGAAGGGTGTCGCCACACCCGGAGTCAGACAGGTTTCCTTTTTGTGTTCTGGTTGGGGATGAGGAGGAAGTGTCCCCTGCATCTGACATTCTGGAGTTAGAGGTAACCGGTGAAAATTTTGGGACTGCCCAACATAGGGACCCCACTCTGAGGGAAGCCTATAATAATGTCACAGTTATTGACGGGGTGGTACAGGAGCCGGGGGCAGACAAAAGATTTCCCCATTTTCTGATGAGTGGGGAGTTGTTGTACCGGGTCACGAAAATAAGGGAGGAGTTGGTAGAGCAGTTGGTAGTGCCGGGTCCATATAGACGGAAGGTGTTGGACATGGCCCATTCACACATCTTGGGTGGACACCTAGGGGTGGAAAAAACGCAGGAACTGGTTGTGCAGAGGTTCTATTGCCCTGGGTGTAACTGGGAAATAGTGAACTACTGCAGGTCCTGCCCTACATGTCAGCTAACTGCTCCCACTCCTCATTTCCGGAACCCTCTTGTGCCCCTGCCCATTATTGAGGTGCCGTTCGAGAGAATTGCCATGGACTTGGTCGGTCCCTTAGTTAAATCAGCCCGGGGCCATCAGTATATATTAGTCATCCTGGACTATGCCACACGCTATCCTGAGGCAATTCCTCTGAGAAATTCTTCCTCAAAGAGTATAGCCCGCGAGTTGGTCCATGTCTTTTCCTGGACAGGTCTGCCGAAGGAGATCCTGACTGACCAGGGGACACCTTTCATGAGCAAAGTGATGAGGGAGTTGTGCAAAGCCCTGAAAATCTCCCAGTTGAGGACCTCGGTGTACCATCCCCAGTCAGATGGCCTTGTTGAGAGGTTTAACAAGACACTGAAGAGCATGCTGAGAAAAGCTATAGAGAAAGATGGTAGAGACTGGGATTGTCTCTTACCCTACCTGATGTTTTCCATTCGTGAAGTTCCACAGGCCTCCACAGGATTCTCACCGTTTGAGCTTCTATATGGCCGACATCCACGAGGACTCCTGGATATAGCCAAGGAAATCTGGGAAGCCGAAGTCACACCCCACAGAAGCGTCATTGAGCATGTGGCCCTGATGCAGCAGAGGATTGCAAAGGTGATGCCTATTGTGAAAGAACACCTCCTCCAGGCACAAGAAGCTCAGGCCAGAGTCTACAACCGGTCTGCAAGAGTGAGGCAGTTCAATCCGGGAGACCGAGTTCTTGTGTTAGTTCCGACGGTGGAGAGCAAGTTCTTGGCCAAATGGCAAGGGCCATATGAGGTTGTCGAGAAACTTGGTGAAGTAAATTATAAAATTCACCAACCAGGAAGACGGAAACCATTCCAAGTATACCATGTCAACCTCATCAAGCCGTGGCAAGATAGAGAGCCGACAGTAACTCCATCGTTGTTAAACAACCCAGAAGGTGAGGTTGGAGCGGTTACTATAGCGGAGACGCTATCGAAGACCCAGAAACAGCAGTGCCGGGAGTTACTCCAGAAAAACAGGGACCTGTTTTCAGAGTTGCTAGGTTACACGAAGGTCATAGAGCACGAGGTCCTAACAGAGCCACATGTGCGGGTGAACGTGAAGCCCTATCGTATTCCTGAGGCTCGTCGAGAAGTTATCTCCAAGGAAGTGGAGCGTATGTTGAAGCTTGGAGTCATTGAGGAATCCAAGAGCGGTTGGTCGAGCCCAATTGTCCTGGTCCCAAAACCTGATGGAGAGTGGAGGTTTTGCAACGACTATCGGAAGTTGAATGAGGTCTCCAAGTTTGACGCTTATCCCATGCCCCGCGTTGATGAGCTCATCGAAAGGCTTGGGCACGCCAGATATATATCCACCTTGGATTTGACAAAGGGGTATTGGCAGATCCCCATGGCACAGGAAGCCAAGGAGAAGACGGCCTTTTCAACACCTGATGGATGATTCCAGTATGTCCGGATGCCGTTTGGCCTACAGGGAGCTCCGGCGACCTTCCAGAGGGCTATGGATAGAGTCCTTGCACCCCATAAGGCCTACGCTGCTGCGTACCTAGATGATATCGTCATCTTTAGCCCGGACTGGGAGAGTCATCTGGAGAAAGTCCAAGCGGTGTTTGATGCTCTAAGAGAGGCGGGGTTTACAATAAACCCGAAGAAGTGTGCCTTGGGTAAGGAAGAAGCTAAATACCTAGGCTATATAGTGGGTCATGGAGAAATAAAGCCCCAATCAGGAAAGTGGAGGCAATCCAAACATGGCCGAAACCACTCTCCAAAAAGCAAGTTAAAACCTTTCTGGGAATCGTGGGATATTACAGGAGGTTCATCCCGAACTTCGCCACAGTGGCTGCGCCTCTGACTGATCTGCTAAAGGGGACAAAATCGGTGATGGTTAAATGGTCCGAAGAGACAGAGTCAGCCTTCCAAGAGTTGAAAGGGGCTCTATGTAAGCAGCCCGTTCTGATGGCTCCAGACTTTAATAAAGAATTTATTCTCCAGACAGATGCCTCAGATGTTGGGGTAGGAGCAGTCCTTTCCCAAGAGCTACATGGGGAGGAGCATCCTGTTCTCTAACTGAGTAGAAAGCTGTCCTCATCTGAGAAGAACTACTTAGTCGTGGAAAAAGAGTGTTTGGCCATAAAGTGGGCGGTGGACACGTTACGGTACTATCTGCTGGGTCGTAAATTCAGATTGATATCTGACCATGCCCCACTAAGATGGATGAGGGAAACATTGGGTAGAAATGCTAGGGTCACCCGTTGGTTCTTAGCCCTGCAGGACTTCAGTTTCCATGTGGAACATAGGGCCGGAAAGCTGCACGGTAATGCGGATGCCCTATCAAGAATCCCTTATTTAGTGGGGAAAAGTGCCAAGCCCCACGGCTTTAGGCAGAGGGGGGAGGTATGTAGCATGGCTAAAGGGTGTGTAGTCGACGGGAGGTATGTGCCATATAAGTGCCTTGTTGCTGTAATGTAGCCCGGAGTATTTCTTTGTTGTATATAACCATGTATATATGTGTGTTCCAGGACCTGTGGTGATGTCAGACCACATGGCTAATCATGTGATGGGTTACTGGGTGTGGTTAGCTCTATATAAGACAGGCAAATGATTAACACAGGAGATATGTGTGGAGCTGCTAGCCTCCAGAGTGTGTTAAGGTTCTAGGTCTGAGCCTGAAAGACTGGACACTTTGTTTTTCCTTTTCCTGAACTAAAGGCTATTTGTTTGCTGTTATTTTGCCACTTGGTTTATGATGTAATAAACCTATGAACTTTTAAAGGAACGTGCCTCCTGAAGTGTCAGCCATCGCACCTGAGTGAGTGAAATCCCTACAATATATATAAATATATATATACTGTATATATATATATATATATATATATATATATATATATGTCAGTGAGACACACATATATATATATATATATGTGTGTCTCCCTGACATATATATATATATATATATATATATATATATATATATATATATATATATATATATATATATATATATTTATATATATATATATATATATATATATTTATATTTCATACAGCGCTAGATAGCAGAAAAGCCGGTAATTCAATTGCCGGCTTTTGCTATCTCCTTATCAAACCCGACAGGAAATGAGACATGGTTTACATACAGTAAACCATTTCATATCCCTTATTTTTTTACATATTCCTCACTAGTAATGTTAGAAGTGTCTGTGTGTAAAATTTGGGGGCACTAGCTGTTAAAATAAAGGGTTAAATCATGGAAACAACTGGCGTGGGCTCTCGAGCAATTTTCTCCGCCAGAATGGGAAAGCCAGTGACTGAGGGCAGATTTTAATAGCCTAGAGAGGGACCATGGTTATTGGCCCCCCCTGGCTAAAAACATCTTCCCCCAGCCACCCCAGAAAAGGCACATCTGTAAGATGCGCCTATTCTGGCACTTAGCCTCTCTCTTCCCACTCCCCTGTAGCGGTGGGATATGGGGTAATAAAGGGTTAATGTCACCTTGCTATTGTAAGGTGACATTAAGCCAGGTTAATAATGGAGAGGTGTCAACAAGACACCTATCCATTATTAATCCAATACTAGTAAATGGTTATTAAAACACACAAACATTAGGAAAAAAAGTATTTTAATGAAATAAAGACACAGGGTGTTGTAATAGTTTATTAAACGCTCAATCCAATTGAAGATCCTTGTCACCTGAATCAAAGTTAAAAGAAAAAAACAATATCCCATACCTCTCCAGCATTACAGTCAAGTCCCATGATGTAAATCCATCAGAAGGGGTTAAATAATTTTACAAGCAGAAGCCTGCTAATGCAGCTGTGCTCCTACCTGTAAAAGTGGGGAATGAATGGAATGCAGGGGAATGTAGCTACCTAGACTTGCGGCGCTGCGCCCCCTGCTGGCAGAAACTCATATGAACTCGAGCGTGAGAAAATATTCTGAAAAATTTCCACGCTCGAGTTCATATGAGTTTATGCCAGCAGGGGGCGCAGCACCGCAAGTATAAGATGCTACGTTCCCCTGCATTCCATTCATTCCCCACTTTTTACAGGCAGGAGCACAGCTGCATTAGCAGGCTTCTGCTTGTAAAATTATTTAACCCCTTCTGATCGATTTACAGCATGGGACTTGACTGTAACGCCGGAGAGGTATGGGATATTGTTGTTTTTTTATTTTAACTTTGCTTCAGGTGACAAGGGTCTTCAGGTGGTTTGAGCATTTAATAAACTATTACAAAACCATGTGTCTTTATTTCATTAAAATACTTTTTTCCTAATGTGTGTGGGTTTTTTTTAAACCCTTTATGAACATAGGATTAATAATGGATAAATGTCTTATTGACACCTCTCCATTATTAACCTGGCTTAATGTCACCTTACAATAGCAAGGTGACAGTAACCCTTTATTACCCCATATCCCACCGCTAGAGGGGAGTGGGAAGAGAGTGGCTAAGTGCCAGAATAGGCGCATCTTACAGATGTGCCTTTTCTGGGGTGGCTGGAGGCAGATGGTTTTAGCCAGGGGGGCCAATAACCATGGTCCCTCTCTAGGCTATTAATATCTGCCCTCAGTCACTGGCTTTCCCACTCTGGCAGAGAAAATTGAGCTGGAGCCCACACTAATTTTGTCCGTGATTTAACCCTTTATTTTAACAGCTAGAGCCCCCAAATTTAACACACATACACTTCTAACATTACTAGTGAGGACTATGTAAAAAATAAGGGATATGAAATGGTTTACTGTATGTAAACCATGCCTCATATCCTGTCGGGTTTGATAAGGAGATAGCAAAAGCCGGCAATTGAATTACCGGCTTTTCTGCTATCTAGCGCTGTATGAAATATAAATATTTATATATATATATATATATATATATATATATATATATATATATACACTCACCGGCCACTTTATTAGGTACACCTGTCCAACTTCTTGTTAACACTTAATTTCTAATCAGCCAATCACATGGCGGCAACTCAGTACATTTAGGCATGTAGACATGGTCAAGACAATCTCCTGCAGTTCAAACCGAGCATCAGTATGGGGAAGAAAGGTGATTTGAGTGCCTTTGAACGTGGCATGGTTGTTGGTGCCAGAAGGGCTGGTCTGAGTATTTCAGAAACTGCTGATCTCCTGGGATTTTCACGCACAACCATCTCTAGGGTTTACAGAGAATGGTCCGAAAAAGAAAAAAAATCCAGTGAGCGGCAGTTCTGTGGGCGGAAATGCCTTGTTGATGCCAGAGGTCAGAGGAGAATGGGCAGACTGGTTCGAGCTGATAGAAAGGCAACAGTGACTCAAATCGCCACCCGTTACAACCAAGGTAGGCCTAAGAGCATCTCTGAACGCACAGTGCGTCGAACTTTGAGGCAGATGGGCTACAGCAGCAGAAGACCACACCGGGTACCACTCCTTTCAGCTAAGAACAGGAAACTGAGGCTACAATTTGTACAAGCTCATCGAAATTGGACAGTAGAAGATTGGAAAAACGTTGCTTGGTCTGATGAGTCTCGATTTCTGCTGCGACATTCGGATGGTAGGGTCAGAATTTGGCATAAACAACATGAAAGCATGGATCCATCCTGCCTTGTATGGAGCATCTTTGGGATGTGCAGACGACAAATC